>NC_141831.1:8276663-8576663 GCF_982586985.1 Callionymus lyra
GATGGATGGGTGGATATGATAGATAAATGGATGGATGGATGGATGGATATGATAGATAAATGGATGGATGGATAGATGGGTGGATAGGATGGATGGATGGATAGATGGGTGGATATGATACATACATGGATGGATGGGTGGATATGATAGATAAATGGATGGATGGATAGGATGGGTGGATATGATAGATAAATGGATGGATGGATGGGTGGATATGATAGATAAATGGATAGATGGGTGGATAGGATGGATGGATGGATAGATGGGTGGATAGGATGGATGGATGGGTGGATATGATAGATAAATGGATGGATGGATAGGATGGGTGGATATGATAGATAAATGGATGGATGGATGGGTGGATATGATAGATACATGGATAGATGGGTGGATAGGATGGATGGATGGATAGATGGGTGGATAGGATGGATGGATGGATAGATGGGTGGATATGATAGATACATGGATGGATGGATGGGTGGATATGATAGATAAATGGATGGATGGATGGGTGGATATGATAGATAAATGGATAGATGGGTGGATAGGATGGATGGATGGATAGATGGGTGGATATGATAGATACATGGATGGATGGATGGGTGGATATGATAGATAAATGGATGGATGGATGGGTGGATATGATAGATAAATGGATAGATGGGTGGATAGGATGGATGGATGGATAGATGGGTGGATATGATAGATACATGGATGGATGGGTGGATTGATGGATGGATGGATGGATTATTTTGGTCAGTATTTCGGTTAAAAAGAAAAACTAAAATCAAATCATCATCAATTCAAATGTAATTTTGTTCTTTAATGACAATAAAAGATACTTTTGTGATAATTTTCCAGCATAAACACGATGGCATCTGATCACAGCAGCTACATCTAGTATGAAAGCTTTTTTTTTTTTCTTCTTTTTTTTAAAAAGATCCGAGAGTGTGTTCCTCTGTGTTTTAGGCACTTTGCAAAGTGTCATTAATCAAGTGGAGTATTATTGTTTCCAGCATCTCTTGCCCAAGTCTACACATTACCATTTTAATGACATTACTCTCCTATTAATCTGCTGCCCCGCAGCCACTGGTGCAACATATAAAAGAATGGCTTTGATAGGAAAAGAGAAAAATAACACCATAAAAAAGCAAGGGAACAGTAATTAAAAAAGCTCCTTTAATGAAAGGAAAGTCATAAACAAGATATAAGGGCGGAAATAATGGAAAAAAAGTGCGTACGCAGCAGTCTTGATCTAGACTTTAAACACATAAATGGATCCTTTTTATGGCTCAGAAGTAGTCGATGTGTGGAGAAGCCTCCAGCGAAGCCAACTCTAATTGTAACTCGTTTTGTTCCCCTGAGTCTAATTGGATAAGTGAATCTTTAGATTGAGGATCCTTCAGACGCCTGAACGGATGGATGTCAGAACGATGACGCCACGATGAAGCTTCTCTTCCATCACGACTTAATGGAGTCACGGAAGTTAAAGTCGACAACAACAAGTCATAATTAATCCGGAAAATCAAAGGTTTTCCCGCCTCGTGTCTCAGAAGTGGTCACAATAAAGTTATAAACATATTTATTGTCATTTTTTTTCAACCGTAATTGTTGTGATTTTCATCATGCGGTTGATTTGTGGTTCGTTATTTCGACTGTTTCTGCTCTTTTCGGGATTTCGCTTCACACTTTCACCACATGTGAGGAGTTCTTGCTGTTGTTTTTTTGCATGACACATCCTTCCTCCTATATTTCCCATGACCCCCCGTGACCCTGGAGGTCTTACCCATAAGCGTTTGCTTTATTAAAGTGCTGAGTAAGCAGATAATGAAGTGTGTACTCCGACACATCATAACCGTTGAGCCTCGGCGCTCTCTTGCGGGATCTGAAGGGTCACTGATGGATGTTTTTTAATAGCTTCGGGGAGTCGTTCTCTCCTCCTCGGTTATTGACGACTGGGTGGGATGAATAGACTCATTTAGACAACAATTAGCCGTTCATAAGTCAACCAATAAAGGCTCTGACTTTACATTTACGCCGAATAAACACGTGTTTTATTTGTTTAGAATGTCTCTTTGGATTCAGCTTCAACTTAAAATTGACTCAATTATTATTTAACTTTATAATTGTGTTATCATAATGAGGCTTTTCAGCTCAATAAAATAAAATAAATGCTTTCTTATCTGCGATAAAAGCAGTATTTACTATAATTCTAGTGCAGAGTTGGGTCATGAATTCAAAATAGAACCTGGAAGACAAAAATTTAGATTTCTTTTAGTTTGAATCAAAGATTTCAAAATATAACTTGTTTGAAGAATCTTTTAAAGCAATCAAAACAATATGGGAATATCCAAAGATACTGGTGGTTAGTTTAAAGTGTGCTATGAGAAACACAGACATATTAAAATACAATAAAATAACATTATATCACTTGATTTTTTTTATTTAATTTTTTTGAATCCTTGCAAACAGATTGTATCTGATTTCCTAAGATGACTTGGAAAAACAAAAGATAAATGACGCCAATTATTATTGACCAAAAATGGTCAATCATTTGATATTTTTTTATCATTTTACTGTATTGATATTTTGTTTTTAATATAATTTTTGGAGCTTCCAAATTGTATTTTAATTTTTATCATAGTTATTTGATGGTTTATGTTCTTCTAAAGCATGTGTAGAAAAAAGCAATTCAATATTTTTGTGTTGTTAATATGCCTTGACCGCGAGATGGCAGCAGTCATTGCCTCCTCCTCAGCTAAAGCAACAATGAAGTGTTGACTGAGGACGAGAGGATACAGTTGATGCCAACCGCTTTAAAAGCTGATGTCTGGACATATTTTGACTTTAAGTTAAAATGTATCAACCGAAAGAGAGTTGAACCATCACACGTTGTCACCAAAATTCAGTTTCTCTCAATGTTTATCTTATCGTGAGCAAAAAATATTGAATCGTATCGTGAGATTATTGTTTTTCGCTACAGCCCTACTCGAGATGTAATTTGTTTCAGTTACAAAAAATATATAGGAAATAGTTAATGTATTTTTTTTGCATTTTCTACTTCAAAGAAAAGGAAAAACTGTGTCATAATATCCCATTATGATAAAAGCAAAAGTTCAAACTTTCCCTTTTTGGGGTGTTTTAGCACATGCAAAAAATCTACCTCAATCATTAATTAAAATAAGACAAATACACAAAATAATAAGAGATACAAATTATTCAATATTTAATATAATGATATAACGTCTACAAATGAAGTTTAAAAAATAATCAGTTTCAAGCGTCAACTTGACTTACTTCGGTATAATTATAAAGGCATTTTCTGAACTGTCATGTTTCAATGGAAAGGCGAAACAATCTTTATGTGTTTGTGTTGAACTGACTTCCACGGTCCTGTGAATCCTCACAAGTATCGATAAGACAAAATGCCATTATGGGTTTCGAATGAGTGACCACGTCCCTTATAAGCAAAATTAAAGCTACTTTTTGTTTTATTTCCCACAGGAAATTGAGCTGACCAAACTATTTAAATGCAGATTTACACCGGGTCGAAAGAGGTGAAGTGCTAACTCCGAATATTTCCTTTTGTGCGTCAACTGAATAAAAGTTGATTACATTCATAATAATAATCATTATAAGAGAGCTCTTAAAATGAGTTCCCTGTCATTCCCAGTGCAATAAACAGGTGGAAAATCATAATGAATTAATATAATTAATCTTGTTAACAGAGAGGAAAGTAATGAAGAGGCAACCTCTGTTAAATTGCCTATTTATTCCATGATGCATCTTTTTCAAGTTCTTGAAAAAAATACTTAATTTAAAGTAGTTTTTTTTAACTTAATCCGTGGCAGGTGTGAAGTCGTTTAATTGTCATTATTTTAACTGTTTTATTATTTAATCTGAAGTATTCAGGTCAACAACTGTTGTCGTTGGAAGATGAAACAACCGTCTAGAGGTCAATCTACCCCGTTTCAAATTTCCCCCTTCCTTCCGAAAAATCACCATCCTTGTTGTCATGCATGGATGCTGCGTCTGGAAGAGGATTCCTGAAAGTCACAATCTCGGAGCGCTCAAATGTGCCGTCCAGGCCGGGGTCTTATGGGCTTATCGTTTGCTGAGGAGACCCATTCACATAATCCTTAAGCAGCTACAATCCCGATCATCCATCCCTGTCAGCCATTGTTCGCTTCAGGAAAAAAAAAAACCCCGTATTGTGTGCGTTTTGCTGGAAAGTATCGCACAAACATATAAATGACTGAGCCTCTTCCTTCATCCGCTCATGCGTCAAACTGTCCGCCGGTGTTTCCACGTGCATGTGAAACAGCGGTTCTGCTTTTTAAAACGTCTTTATTTAGACGGCGGCCGGACGGGGAGACTGAGGCTCTGCATGGTTAACTGTTGGAACGCCGAGCCTTATTGTTGTTAGTAATCCAACTATTTCCATTTGAAAAGCGGCGCTAAGTGGCTGCGATGGACACAAAAAGGCAGCCCAATTACCGCCGTCATTATGCCTCTGCTGGATCGCCACGGGTTGTCCTCGCCGTCCACTCGTGGTCATTACGTGGCGGTAAAGTTGTTCTCGCTCTCATTTGGGAATTTGTACGACAGGACAAGCTATTTTGAAATCAGCATAAAGGCATCCCATTGGTTAAAATCCAAGATAAAGTCGTTCATTATTGGGGGTCGCAGACTATCCCAGCTACTTAGGGTACACCCTGAGAAGTTGGAAGTGAACCAGCAACCTACTTGCTGTTATGTTGTTGCGCTAACTACGACCCTAACTTGAGCTTCTCCAAGATAAAGTTTTTGAAATATCCGAGTTTATTTTCTTTTTATCTGTGCTGACAAAAGCAATGAAGCTGTTATTTTTGTTCTGCATGAAAAGCCCTAAAAATGTTTGACTTGCATATTTTAAAAGTTTTGGTTCTAATTTGTGTATCCAATATCGCCATCTGGGAATTGCTGGTTTCTAAAGGTTCAACGTATTTGTATTTCCTATTTGGAGTTGAACAAGAAGTATTCCTAAAGGAATACACGATGCAAACAAAACGCTGATATTCGTTGATATTTTTTCAAGTTGCTGTATCGATAAATCAAGTTGTTGTTTTTTTACTATCATAGTTATTTTACGGTTTATATTTCAATAAAGTGTATAAAAATACATCCAGCCCCTAGATGGCAGCAGTCCTTATGTCCTCCTCAGCTAAAGGAAGCATGACTTCCTGGCCTGGCGACAACTGAGGACGAGCAGATACAGTTGATAGAAGCAGCTTTTAAAGCTGATGTTTGGAAATATTTTGGTTGTATCCATATAAACAAAATAGTGGAACAATCGCAAGAAATACAGTGTTCCCTAAAATAGAAGTGTATCGAAACATATCGTATCATAAACTGAATAAATTTAGTGAGATGAATATATCGTATTGCATCGTAATCGGAATGTATCATATGGAATTGTATCGTGAGGTGATTTTATTGTATCGAAAACTGAATTAATCATCTAATTTTGTGAGATGAATATATCGTATTGCGTCGTGAGCTGAATATATATATCGTATCGAATTGTACCCTTATGTAAATATATTGTATCGTATCGTGAGAGGAACATATCATATCGCAAGCTAAGTATATATCGTATCGTATCATGAGCGAAATGTATCATATCGATTTGTACCGTGATGTCAATATATTGTAATGTATCGTGAGATGAATATATCATATCTCAAGGTAAATATGAATCGTATCGTGAGCGAAATGTATCATATCGAATTGTACCGTGATGTCAATATATTGTATCGTATCGTGAGATGAATATATCATATCTCTGCGTAAATATGAATCGTATCGTATCGTGAGATGAATATATCATATCTCAAGGTAAATATATATCGTATCGTATCGTGAGCGAAATGTATAATTTCGAATTGTACCGCGATGTCAATATATTGTATCGTGAGAAGAATATATCATATCTCAAGGTAAATATATATCGTATCATATCTTTGAGCGAAATGTATCGTATGGAATTGTACCGTGATGTCAATATATTGTATCGTATCGTGAGAGGAATATATCATATCTTAAACTAAATATATATATCGTATCGAATGGTACCGTTATGTAAATATATTGTATTGTATCATGAGAGGAATATATCATATCGCAAGCTAAATATATATCGTATCGTATCGTGAGCGAAATGTATCATATCGAATTGTACAGTGATGTCAATATATTGTATCGTGAGATGAATATATCATATCTCTGGGTAAATATGAACCGTATCGTATCGTGAGCGAAATGTATCATATCGAATTGTACCGTGATGTCAATATATTGTATCGTGAGAAGAATATATCATATCTCAAGGTAAATATATATCGTATCGTATCGTGAGATGAATATATCATATCTCAAGGTAAATATATATCGTATCATATCTTTGAGCAAAATGTATCATATGGAATTGTACCGTGATGTCAATATATTGTATCGTATCGTGAGAGGAATATATCATATCTTAAACTAAATATACATATCGTATTGAATTGTACCGTGATGTCAATATATTGTATCGTATCGTGAGCAAAATGTATCATATCGAATTGTATCTAGATTTGATTTCATCGTATTATGTCGGGATCTGAATATATTGTATACAAATGTATCATGATATTGGTGTTTTCGCTATAGCCCAAAGTCATACCACCATTTATTTTCTCTTTGCCAAATAAAATACCAACATACACAGATAATTTCTGGGTCAAGTGTTGTTTAATTATTAAATATTAACCAGGAATGTCATCTGTTTTGTTTGGTTCTTGTTTTAAATCCAAACCTGAAAAGAATCTCTCTAACTGACTTGATGTGATACTTCAAAACATTTTCATGATGATAACATTCCTTCATTTAACACATTTGTTTTGCCTGTTGGTCATAACTTCTCAGTTTGAGGCGTTGCTGGAGAAAAGTGAACCAAAAAAAAACAAACTTAATTAAATCTATTTCCTGAACTGTCACGGTGTTTCTCTTGAAGACAAAAGAGGAAGCAGGTTTTCTGGCGTGCGAGCGAGTCGGGCAACTCTTGAGGAAGCCTGTTAGCTACAGACAAATGCCCGACGCTCCCCTGGGTTTGCTTTTAGTTCAGGGTGTAGTTTTTCACGGTGATTGGATATCGACAGAGGCATCATGCTCCTGGCTATAAGTTGACGATACACACTTAAACATTGGCTCGGACGGATGTGCTCTCTCACTTTTTGATCAGCGGAGATAATGGATTGAAGGAACCGTGTATTAAAAGAAATAAATCATTTTTAAAAACGTAAAATACATTCGGTTCTTCGTATGAAAATGTGAAATCATTTGATTAGCTTACTTCCTCAACAACACTGGATTATTTTATTGCAGCCGGGCTGGCAATTTGCTGCATTAAATCCCTTTTTTAATGCCGGCTGTCAAAAGCCTTTTTTCCCAAAGCCCCCATCAGGAAGACAGACCCACAATGAGCTACCTACTTTTTTTCTCTCTCTAAACCACTCACCCTCTTCTTTCCTCCCTTTTTATTGTCCTTCTACCACTTCCTATATTTTTCCTGTCAGTGCCCACTTCATCTCATCTGTTTAATTTTCACGTTGAACAGTTTCCTCCTGAGAGAACTTGTGTAACCGACAGCTCGAACATGGATAAGGCCAAATACAATTGGATTAAAGCACAACTGGCTGAGAAAATGATTTTATTTTGTAATATTTGAAGCCTTCTATTTAAGATACGGTTCAGAAAATACTCAATGGATAGTAGGAGTGTGTATTGGCAAGAATCTGGCGTTACAATACGTATTATGATACAACAATACAATATTTTGTGATACTGTAGTAACGAGGATATAGTTGTAGTATTGTCGAGTACATGACTCTGGTGTTGTAGTATTTACAGACCACATGACTCTTGACGAAGTCGTAACTGATTTAATTTGTTTTTCAAACCAAAATATGTACAAACATCAGCTTTAAAAGCTGCTGGAGACGACTGTATCCTCTCGTCCTCAGTCATCACCGGGATGTTGGAGGACGTAATGACTGCAGCCATCTTGTGGTGTATTTGCAAAACAAAATGAAAAAAAACTCTGAATAGTTGCATTTAAATTGTAAAAAAACACATTTTTTCATTATATACATACTGACGGAACATGTATATATTCAGCAAGAGTCATGTGGTCTGTAAATTCTGCAACACCACTGTTAAGTACTCGACAATACTACAAAGTAGTAATTGCTTTCATTTGTTTTAAAACCAAAATATGTAAAAAGAAATCAGCTATAAAGGTAGTGTGCTAGTGTTGACAGTATCTTCTCGTCCTCAGTCATCGCCGGGATCTTTCAGGATTTGTATATATTTAGTAAGCTGCGAAGGATGTAATGCCTGCAGCCATCTAGTGGCCATAAGTTTAATTGCAAGAGAAAAATGAACAAATGGTGAGAATATTTACAAAATTGAATTGTTATATTTTCCAAACCCATTATTGAACTTAAAATCAGGTACATTGCTATCGAATATTGATACAGTATCGTAGAAAAAAACAATATTAAACAATCAGATTAAACAATTATTTTGCTTTTTACTACTTTTTAGCCAAAAAAAAAACAAAACATATAAAGGTTTGCCTTCAATTTTCATAGATATTAAGAGGTGTCCCAGAACCACAAAAACCTCCCCAGGTAGCTGCTTGTGCTTTTATTCCAGCTTTCAATCGGCCAATTGGAGGATTATTGAGCGTCTCCCTTCCTCACTCATCTAATTCCCTGTTAAGACCATTAAACTCACTTAAGGGGATTTTGTTTTTCCCCTCTTGTATTTGTACAAAGAACGTTTTCTTAAAAGTTTCCATCTTTTTATGTAAATCCCTTCATTGTCTTCGACAAATAAAAAAGCGTGTGAAGACGAGCGATTCATCTGCGAAGTGTTCCGACTATGGCCTTTTTTTCAAGTTTGGAATACATTAGTGGGTTTTAAGCGTATTTCTAGATGAAAAAGAAGAGAAAGAGAGAATAACAAAAATGTGTTTGTGGTTGAGATGAACTAGTGAGAATGTTGCTGTCTCTTGGTTTCCAGCAGAGTAAGAAAAACATGGTAATCCCAGTGGTTCCCCAAACTGTCCGTGGAAAGGACCATATTTTTGGGAAAATTGAGCTAAACGTTGTCAAAACATGTCCCTTTAAAATAAGATACTCTCATCTTGTTTGACTACAGCTGGATGTCAATATAAAATGTTGAATAACATTAGAAATACCTTCACTTATATACTGGTTCCTAAACAATTTTTAACAAAATTACACAAAGTACACATTCTTACAGGTTCACCTTTACCCAGAGGCCTCAAATTTCAGTTTCATTTGTAAACATCTTTTAATTCTACTTACTTACTTAGTTGCAAAACTTAACTGAATTCAAATATTTACTGGAACTATGTTTAGGAACTACCCTAATGATCATAAAACATGACTGGGTGGGAAAAGAAATGTGTATTAGGCAATCACCTGGTATTTTTTATCGGGGTATTGAAACTTGGCACCGAATACAGAGCATGGTTTTGATAGTTGGTACTACCAAAGCGTTTTGGTCGGTGCCACAAAAGAACTGAAAATTCAGTACTCGATGTTTGACGTGAACTTGTATGATCTTAGATCGATTGATAGATGGTTGGACATTTATTAAGAAAAGTTTATTGATAACATTGATACAAGTAAAGTACAGTAAAATAACATTATTTTCTTGAAATCTGGAAAAAAGGTTAAGCAACCATTGGGTTGATCAATTAACCAACTAGATATAAGGGAAATCGGAATATAATTTCATATACTATACACTGCAGAGATATATTAGCTAAAAGTCCGATATTGTGAATGACTACAATACATGCTACTACTAAATCTTTAAAAATGAAGGTCAACTGATAATTTAATCATCGTTAATAACCCTTATAGTGTTATCTCAGGGTCAAGGTGACCCGAAGGCCCGGAAACAAATGTGTGGTGGAGGTCAAGGTGAACGACCTCCACGGCTGCATATGTATTTCTGGAAGCGAGGGAAGTCGCTCACCTTGACCCAGAGACAACACAAGGGATACCACACACACATTGTTTTTTGGGTCACCTTGACCCAGAGACAACACAAAGGATACCACACACAAGTTGTTTTTTTGGTCACCTTGACCTTGAGATAACACAAGGGATACCACACACACACATTACTTTTTAGGTCACCTTGACCTTGAGATAACACAAAGGATACCACACACACACGTCGTTTTTTTTGTCACCTTGACCTTGAGATAACACAAGGGATACCACACACACACATTTGTTTTTGAGTCACCTTGACCCAGAGACAACTCAAAGGATACCACACACAAGTTGGTTTTTTGGTCACCTTGACCTTGAGATAACACAAGGGGTACCACACACACATTGTTTCTTGGGTCACCTTGACCTTGAGATAACACAAAGGATACCACACACACATTGTTTCTTGGGTCACCTTGACCTTGAGATAACACAAGGGATACCACACACAAGTTGTTTTTTTGGTCACCTTGACCTTGAGATAACACAAGGGATACCACACACACACATTATTTTTTGTGTCACCTTGACCCAGAGACAACACAAAGGATACCACACACACGTTGGTTTTTTGGTCACCTTGACCTTGAGATAACACAAAGGATACCACACACACACATTATTTTTTGGGTCACCTTGACCTTGAGATAACACAAAGGATACCACACACACAAGTTGGTTTTTTGGTCACCTTGACCTTGAGATAACACGAGGGGTACCACACACACATTGTTTCTTGGGTCACCTTGACCTTGAGATAACACAAAGGATACCACACACAAGTTGGTTTTTTGGTCAACTTGACCTTGAGATAACACAAGGGATACCACACACACATTGTTTCTTGGGTCACCTTGACCCAGAGACAACACAAAGGATACCACACCAACATTGGTTTTTGGGTCACCTTAACTCAGAAACAACACAAGGGATACCACACACACATTTGTTTTTGGGTCACCTTAACCCAGAAACAAGGGTTAATATACAATTCTAATACATATTGTTGGGGATTTTGAAGCGGTATGCAACTTATCTAGTGCTATGACGATGACCTTTGGTCTGTCAAAGCCTACTTTAGACCTTGTTTTCAAAAATGTATGGCGTCTAAAGATGGTGCCTCTGATGTAAGTTGCAACGTCCAATTCAGATTCTACATGATGACGGATTCATCTGCAATTTCTATACCTTTTCCCAGTATTTGATGGAAGCCAATCAAACGCACTTTCTCAACCCTCTTTCTCTCACCTCTCCTTCAGGTGTCGCTCTATTGTAATCTCATACGACACCCGACATATTGCCGCAGCTGTGTTCCCCTCGCTCCGGGATTCATGAGAGGGGAAAAAAAGTCATTATTTCACTAACTTAAATTGTATTATCGAGGAGCGAAGGTGACGCAGGTAAATGACAGGAAATTGGTTTTCAATCAAATCTGTGTTGCGTCGATGCGGCGCGATACGGAGACGGAACAAGGTGAAAGGCGTGGTGGTGGTGGGGGGGGTTAGGGAGGTAGGAAAAGGCAGATTTCCATAATAAAAAAGGTAATAATTTTCGGTATTAATGTTAGTTTCGGTCTAGTGTCTACGATGTGTCGGTTCATAGCTGGAGGTCATTGTGAAGTGCGGGGCGTGCATGCTAATACACCCACTAATGCTCGCACCTACGGCCTCTTCTCATGAATGTCGCTTTCACCTTCCTCTATTCCCGGTCACTTCCTCCCCCTCTTCTCCTCAGACTCTTATGACCGCACTTCGTTCTCTTTCTTCCTTTCAGTATCCATTTCTTCGTCCACTTCATTATTATTATTATATTATTATTATTATTATTATTGCTGCAGTTGATACAAAACTCTGCAGCGTGAATTCTAACCCGCTCTAGTAGAAGAACTCACATTTCTCCGATCCTTAAAACTCTTCACTGGCTTCCAGTTTCTTTCAGGATCCACTTTAAAATTCTGGTTCTTACTTTCAGATCTATTCATGGTCAGGCTCCTCCTTACATCACTGATCTGATCCAGCCTTACACCCCAGCTCGGGCTCTGAGGTCTGTGGATCAGAATCTACTTATAGTTCCACGCACACGGCTCAGGACCAGAGGAGAGAAATCTTTTCAGGCTGTTGCTCCTAAGCTTTGGAACGATCTTCTCTCTCTTTGCTCTTGATGGATCTACTGACTCCTTTAAGAAACATCTTAAGACATTTCTATTTGTTCAGGCTTTTCCTTGATTTTCTGGAACTCCTGTGTTGTTCTCAGTATTATCTTGATCTTTTAAGTATATACTTTATTGAATATTGTTTTGATTGTTTAAGCGCTTTGTGACCCTGGTCTGGAAAAGCGCTATATAAATAAATATGACTTACTTACTTACTTACTTACTGTTTTATCTAAAGTTTACAAATGAATAAAGGTTCGCCCCGAGTCGCATGTTTTATTCTTGTATAGTTCCATCAGTCGAACGGCCTCCCCCTTTTTTCTTTTTTTCTCCCCGTGTATATAAACACATCCAGTTCTCCTGGCCAGCGACATGAATGATTTAGAAGCATACACATTGACTATCTGCCACCTGCCTTGGGCTCAACTCAGGCCCACCTAGTGGCTACCGGCCCTGCATGTTAATGGCAGAACAGCAGAGGGACTTGCATGTTAACATGGGTTTCGGACTCCGGGATGCGCTGACGGATTGACACGAAGCCGAGGCCGTTCGCCTCCAGCCGCCGGTGTGATCAGGCTGAATTGTGATTGACGGAAGGATTGATGAGAGATCCTCTGAAATGCTCACCGTGTCTATGGGACGCAGACGGAATCGTCAAGACGGTAGAACAAAGCAACCGAAGGTCTTGATTCACAGAGGGGGGGGCGTTGTGTTTGTAGTGAAGGATCAATATGTGTTTTTTTTGTTATGTACCGTGCAGACTGAACATGCAAGTACATATTTATAAGCACATGGTTGTAGTAATTAAGTAAGTAATATTTATTTATATAGCGCTTTTCGAGACCAGGGTCACAAAGCGCTTAAACAATCAAAAGAATACTCAAAAAAGTACATACTTTAAAGATCAAAATAATACTGTTTGTATGGTTTATATTTCAATAAATCGTGTATAAAAATATAGATTTTTTTTAAACGTTTGTTCATGTTTGTGTTGATGGCAAGATGGCAGCCATCATTATGTTCTCCGCAGCCAAATGAACAATAAAATCCCGCAAGATATCCTGGTGATGACTGGGGACGAGAGGATACAGCCGACGTTTGGGCATATTTTGACTTTTAGTTCGTTTCATTCAACCAAATGAAACCCGAACAATCACAATATGTCCCTAAAATGAAATGTACTCTAAATATTAATAACAAATCAATTATGCAAATGCATGTATTTAAATATATCAAATATTTTCCTATCTTGAGCTAAATATATCGTATTGTGAGTCAAGATAATACTGAGAACAACACAGGAGTTCCAGAAAATCAAGGAAAAGCCTGAACAAATAGAAACGTCTTAAGATGTTTCTTAAAGGAGTCAGTAGATCCATCAAGCGCAAAGAGAGAGGAAGATCGTTCCAAAGCTTAGGAGCAACAGCCTGAAAAGATTTCTCTCCTCTGGTCCTGAGCCGTGTGCGTGGAACCATAAGTAGATTCTGATCCACAGACCTCAGAGCCCGAGCTGGGGTGTAAGGCTGGATCAGATCAGTGATGTAGTACAACATCCCTGTGTTAATTTGAAAAAATACTTACCTGAAATTAAACCTTTTAAGTCAGACATTATCGTTTGTTCAACATGGTGTATAGTATTGGAAAGAATCTGGCGATTCGATAGATATCATGATAAAAGGTCAACGATACGATATATTATGACACTGTAGGAACAAGTATATATTCATAGTATTGTGGAGTACTTGACTCTGGTGTTGCACACTGTACAGACCACATGACTCTTGACGAAGTCTTAACTGCTTTCATTTGTTTTGAAACCAAAATATGTCCAAATATCAGCTTTAAAAGCTGCTGGAGTCACTGTATCCTCTCGTCCTCAGTCATCACCGGGATCTTGTGGGATTTTATCGTTGTTTTGGCTGCGGAGGGTATAATGACTGCTGCTATCTAGCGGCCAGAAGTTTAATTGCAAAACAAACATGAACAAAGTCCATGTAAATCTACATTTTAATACATTAAAAATGCATAATTATATAATTTTATACACGATTTATTGAAGTATTAACCATACAAGAAATATCGCTGTGAATATTTTCAAGACAATTGTAATAAAAAAAAGACACTTTATTGAACTGTAAACCATAACAGAACTATAGTAAAAAGAAAAAGAAATATGATTTAAAGGACATGTTTTTTGTTTTATTTTGAAAAAAACAATGCAGCGTTGAGAAAACATTTTGAACAACCCTATGGGTGTAAGGATGCATAGATGGATAGATGGATATATGGATGGGTAGTTTCATTAAAACAAACTTGAGAACAAAGCGCAAATATAAGGAACATAGATCATAAAAATAACTCAAAGAAAAGGATACAACGATTAACATCATCATTTCACTGATAATGAAAAAGGAAACTTTCATATGAATTAATAGAATAGAATAGAAATTAACTTAGTTTCTAGATAATTTCCTCTGTATTTCTAGCAGGAAAAGTTTAGTACTAGTACTTTGTTGCTGTACTATTCGTTGTAAAATGACTTAGTGCTCTTGTTACGACGAGTCATGAGAGCAGTAACATTTTAATTTTAATTACATTTTTGCCACCCAAAGGGTCTTGATGACAGTTTTCATGAATTCACATAAAAAAAAAACAAGAACCTTTTCCCTCCAGTCTCGCTGAAGTATTTATGATTTTGAAAAGGCAACACTTTAGTAGTAACCTAGCAACAATGCTTTAATGTTCTGAGACTGCAGGCAAATGCCAAGGGAACCTGAAACTGGCCTTTTTCTTCAACATATAAGTACATACGTTGTGTAAAAACAAATCGCGCCGCTGTTGGCTGTTGTTTGCCTGTGATTAATGGAAACATGTTTGAAGTGTTCTTCCTCTTTCCGACTGGAAGTTTGACTGCTTTTCTTCTGGGAACACAGCGAGCCCTTATCGCATGCCAAGCTCCCAGTGTTGTTAAGAAAAAAGCGGCAACCGGGTGTTTGTTTCTGCTTAAAACAGGCTATATGTGGGCCAAGATCTTTTTTTTGCTGAGGACAGACACAAACACTCAAACAAGAAAGTGAGTGAGATCATTCATGCGTCACTCAAACAAGAAAAAAAAGGGTAAACATTAATTTCTTATCTGATTAAAATTGACAGGCGGTGATTTAATCTGTTTTTAAATGAATTACAATGTTATGTCACCGACGGGGGAAAATATTTGAGGATTAAAAATGAACGCAACTAATTCAGATTGTCTATCTTTATCAGATTATAAATTGATTAATCTATTTTATATATTCAGTAGATCATATAATAGCGGCGCCACCTTATGGACGGAGCAGCTAGTTTTGACAGAATCTACTTTAGTCTACTGCTTGTACTGTGTATAAAGATTATTGTCAGATCCAAAAAAATACATGTTAAAGTTCTTTTGAATTGTAAAACCACTGCAAGTATACGAATGGTTTAAGGCCAGGAAGGAAAAGTAACCTGTGGCGTACAACAGGGTTCGGTATTTGGACATAAGTTATTTATACTGCATTTGAATGATACAGTATTTAATCAGTTGAAACAGAGTACAGTAGCCTATTGGCTGAAGTTTTGTGTTGGCTAAATGTTGAATGGAAGTCTTTATGGTAATAATTGTTAACTGATTGTATATTATTTAAATATTTTATATTGTAACTGAAATAAAACTAGTCATTAATTTATTAAAACGCTTCAATTTACAATGTTTACTGGCACAAACTAGTGGCTACTGGCAGCATCATCGAGTTTAGTTACACAAATTTAGCGTCTATGTTTGAGAGGAAGTGTGGTGACCCGTGATTCATTTCCTGTTTAACAAGATTCCTTTAATGCGGTACAGTATAAACTTCCTCAGTTCTATCTGGAGGAATACAACTATTTGGAAAATTCCAAAAGTTTATGGTCTTAAACCTGCTACAACACACTAAATAAAATAAATATAAATATAATTCCCTTCATATTTGACAGTAATTGGAGGGTTAAAAGAATGACTTTTTGACGTATGAAATTTCTGATTAAAGCATTTAAGAATTTTTACAAATCAAATTCAAGGCTAAAGTTCGTCAAAGAAATGACTAGTTCACTATTTTTCATGAACTTTTGTGAAGTAAGAGTTCAGTACAAATGTTTACGGTATTACAGTTACTATTGAGGCCTATCCAAGAGTAAAGCATCTTGTCTAAAATCACGATTTTTATCGTGATGAATCATTAACAATTATGTTTATGTCATCATCACAAATAAAAGATGAGTTATGGTCAACTTAAAGCTGTAGATCAGGGTTCACCAACCAATCTTATTATGTTAAGTATTAGTTTATATAAAAAGGGGACGGTGCAATTTCATAAAACACATGTTTAAAAAAGCAAGAATTTGCCAAAAGGCTAGTTTTCCATCTGTAGTCGCAGTTTTTGATTTTCAGTTTCCTTTGTTGGTGCCCCGTTGTTTTTTTTATTGAAGAATCAATAATGTGTTTATTTTATTAGAGGAATATCATTCATTATCCATAATTTATTTCAGATGTGTGTAATAAAGTTACGATAACCCTTCCAGTCATACGGGGCCCTTAGATTAGCTTGCAGTTGCTAATACTATGGTGGAAATGTTGAATAATAAAGTAAAAAAGCATTTTCTTTTACCCAAAATTCAAACTAATTTTCTACCCAAACCTCATATCTATTTATGAGTTGGGATTATTTTCAACGGGTCAACTATCACTTTAAGTACATTTCAATTAATTGTAGCAAACAAAGTAGTAAAGTTGACTTTATTAAAACCATTAACGGAGCAGACACGATGTTTTTGACGCCAGGGCTGGGCTCGACCGCCGCCGTCTTTCCTGCCTCCAGCAACCAGAGTTATGATGTGGTAAACACTCCGCACCCAACGGCGCCCTTGTTATCTGTTTTTCTTCTTCATATTATTGTTAAACGAACTCATCAGGCAGTCTGGTCTTCAACCCACCGTCACTCTTCTCAATCTACTTGTTTTGTGTTCATCGCAGCTTATGGACGTCGTGCCGCCATCAAAGCCGACGACGACAATTGAAAGCTTTTTGAAATTCATCGTGTGTGTGTGTGTGTGTGGTTACTCTCTCTCTCTCTCTCTCTCTCTCTCTCTCCATTAATTTTTTTTGTTTCCGACTCACTTGCTTCTCTAAACAGAGTTGATTCCTTTTCCAGTGTAAAAAAAACAACAACATGTGCTTGAAGAATATTAATGTCTAAGTTGCAGCCGATGTTTAGAGGTTGAATACATCACGGGCTCGGATAGAGAGAGAGAGAGAAGACTGTCCCAGAATTCTAATGTGTGTTTTAATAAATGAAGTATATTTTTTTCACTTTGAAAGAAGATTGAGGCCGTCACAATAAAAAATTGCTCCTTCGCATAATAATTCCGTGATGCCGTCATTGTTGCACACATTGATCCACGTGTGTTCCTGGAAAATCTATTCAACGTTTTCTGGGACATTTTGCATTTTTATGATGGATTTAGAATCGATTTAAGGAACTTATTACTGGCTGTGGTGAATGTAAATTAGTGTTTTGTCTAGTATTGTCTTTTTGGCATATTTGGCATATTTGGTCCAATTCCTACTCTGTTTTTTTTCTGTCTATATTAGTGTTAAGTCTCACCTTTAAATGCTGTAATTTATTAAGTATTATTTTTTATTTAAATACCTTTAATAGGGACCAAATAAGCGGGAAAAAATAGGGTTTTA
This sequence comes from Callionymus lyra, assembly GCF_982586985.1. Lineage (NCBI taxonomy): Eukaryota > Metazoa > Chordata > Actinopteri > Syngnathiformes > Callionymidae > Callionymus > Callionymus lyra. The sequence continues at coordinate 8,294,680 of NC_141831.1, forward strand.
TAGTATTTGGTACGTCCTGTTGTCCGGTATCGATTGTCAAACAGCAATTTTTCCTTAAGTTAATGCAAAACTCTGAAGTGAGAATTCTAACCTGCTCTAGTAGAAGAACTCACATTTCCCCGATACTTAAAACTCTTCACTGGCTGCCAGTTTCTTTCAGGATCATTTTAAAATTCTGGTTTTTACTTTCAGATCTATTCATGGTCAGACCTTCCATCAGTGATCTGATCCAGACTTACACCCCAGCTCGGGCTCTGAGGTCTGTGGATCAGAATCTACTGATGGTTCCTGAACACGCCTCAGGACCAGAGGAGAGAAATCCTTCCAGACTGTTTTACTTACTTACAAACTTACTTACTTACATAGTTATTGTGGGACATGAAATATTGGACCTGATAAAACCAGACCTAGAAAGCCTTTATTATATTTGTGTATCATTTTTACAAAGATTATAATGTGAGGATTCATCATTTATTAATAGTCGAAGCTTTGATTTAAATGTACACATTAACAACGTCCTCATGAGTGGGCGAGAGTAAGTTGTCAAAAAATGTATGTATATATTTAACCAGGAATGCACTGAAGTGTCTGGTAATGCTTTCTTGTTTTAAAAGTCCAAACGGTTTTCTGTTGTTAATTTAGTTGAGTTTCATTGAGGAAATTTTAGTTTTTTTGTGAATTTTATTTCCCCAACGCTACTGAATGCACCACACCGGTCGATGACATGCGGAAAATGTATGTAATTTTAAACTACATGAAGTAATTCTATGCATCATTCTGATACATAAACAAACATTTAGCACATTTCTTATGACTGAGGATGAGAGGATACGGTGACTCCAGCAGTTTTCAAAGCTGAAGTTTCGACATATTTTGGTTTGAAAACAAATGAAAGCAGTTACGACTTCATCAAGAGTCATGTGGTCTGTAAATACTGCAACACTAGAGTCAAGTACTGGACAATACTACACATATATACTTGTTACTACAGTATCACAAAATATCGTATCATGGACCCTGTGTTGTGATTATGTATCATATCGACAGACTCTATTTGTATTTTATAGTCATATATTATTTCTATTTCAAATGATTGTTTTTGTCACATGACTATCATTTAAGTTGCTTCTTCTTTTCGTTACAAAGGCTTGTCGGCGATACTATTCCACCGTTGTGTTATCTCAGGGTCAGGTTGACCCGAAGGCCTAAAAACAAACGTGTTTGTGGTATCCCTTGTGTCGTCTCTGTGTTAAAGTGAACAATCACTGCATATGTGTTCATGGAAGCCTTGACCCAGAGACTACACAAGGGATACCACAAACATGTTTGTTTTCAGGGCATTCTGGTTGCCTTGACCCAGAGAAAATACTAGGGTTAAATTTAGTGACGGACCAGTGAAACTTGTAAAAACCCTGTCTTCAGGACCAAAGATATACCGTTTAATTGTCGAAAACCCGTGGTGATGCATCTCGACAAAGATGCGCCACAACAGTAATTGCTCGGTGGTAACAGGCAGCACTACATCGTACACCGAGCTCCTATTTGTGAATAACACTGTAACAGGATTAGGCCCAGCTGGGGTGCGTATCTCTTCCCACAATCTCCCACCGGCAATGCAGAGTGTGTCAAGCTGAGGAGGCTTTCAGTGGGTGGGCGACATATTCTTCACAACTGCGGAGAGGATTTCATAGAGTCTGGCAAGTGCTGCAAATAAAGGCGAGCACAGCTATTCCACTGATCCTCCTCACTCGCTCCGTCGGCACTTGAATGAACGAGGGAATAGCATGAGGATTTGGTTGTTGATAGCTTAAGCGTGTTGCTAGCATGTTGTCGTCGAACCGACGGGAGCAGGAGCTTCAGAACCTCGTTGTCTCTTGAATATTCCCGGTCGCTAATGTGGAAGCATGAATTTGCCGAGTCAGCGACTCCGCCGCCGCCGCCGAACGAGTCTTATCTGAGACGCACTCGAAGCGACGTCGAGTGTCTCTGAAAAGCGACAATGCGGTTTGACACGGCAGTCGAGAGCCATTAGAGGATGTGACTGCGACTCAAAGGGACAACAAAACGAGGGCGTCGTGAAAAGCTTGTTTCAATGAGGCCAGAGAGTCGTATACAGAAAGTCACTTATGCTTCCCTGCGGAGCTGCTTATGGGTCTGGAATTTTTAGATCTGAAGATAATATGTAAGAGAGTTGCTGTGATAACGGAAGATCAGGTCGATATTGCAGGATCGGTTTGGACGGTGCAAACTTTTGTTAAGATTAAATGAAGTTTTTTTGTTTGGTCGCCGTCACATAATTATTTATTCTAGAATTTTATTACACAAAAATAACTAAAAAAATAACTTTGTGTGTAAGAAAAAATCTATAGCGTTATATTGCGATATTTTCCTCCAAGATACTAGATCAATATAAAAAAATGTTTGCCTTTTAGATCACATTTTATTTCTTATATGTCTTCAATATGTCTTGTATGGTTAATATTTCAATAAATCGGTATAAAATTATGTAATTCGATTTTTTTTTTAATGTAGATATACAAGGAGTTTGTTCATGTTTGTGTTAATGGAAAGATGGCAGCAGTCATTATGTCCTCCGCAGCCAAATGAACAATAAAATCCTGCAAGACTGAGGACAAGAGGATACAGCCGATGTTTCGGCATATTTTGACTTTATAGTTCAGTTCATTCAACCAAATGAAACCCGAACAATTACAATATGTCCCTAAAATGAAATTTACTCTAAATATTAATAACAAATCAATTATGCAAATACGTGTATTTAAATATATCAAATATTTTCCTATCGTGAGGTAAATATATCGTATTGTGAGTCAAGTGTGTCGCTACAGTCCTACTAGCTACAGAGAGTGAAGAAAATCATTTTTAACATTTACTTATTGTCTGACCGACTTGTTAAACTACTAACTATACCAACATATCTCCAAACAACACAACATGCATTTTGTAATACTGGAAAGAAACTAGCAAAAAATAAGCCATGGATACCCTGGAAAGGAAGCCATTTCTATTCCCAACAAAAGGCAACATGTCATCCAGAGTTTTCTGGAATAAAAACCCTGACATATTGGGCTCATAAATCCATTCAGATAAGGATAGCGATTGACTCCAACAGTAATTCTCTGCAGTATATTACTTGTATACTTGTATGTACACACAAATGAGAAACATGGCGTCGCACATTGTCATTCCGCTAATCTCTCGGCACTCCATCACATTTCATTTAAAGCTGTTTTATTTAGCATATTCCGTCGACTTAATAGGTAGTTTTAATGATGACGAATGGCGCGGGACGGAGTAAATAATAAATGAAAAAGCCTGTTGTTAATAAAGCGCAACATGGCGGTCTGTCTAGATTGAACCAAATGACTAAATGCAGCTGAACTCTGCTTATTAAGATTGGTAATGATTGCCGCTCCCTTGCGGCTGCCGGTAATTGTTTTATTTCCAACGGATCGCAGTCGTCGACGGTGGAAAACGAAGTGTTACTCGTTGACCTTCACCTGGTCGCTCCGGATAAACATCACCTCGGTGCGTCTCGGAGATTCTCCGATTCTTTTGTCACGGCGGACACGCCCAGGAGTAAGAGGCTTTTCCCGTGTTTGCGTGTCGAGCGCTGAGGCGTGGATAAGTATTCTCCTTGTAACCCTAAGTGGGAGAGACAGAGGGTTGCCTGAGTGTACCCCCCCAATCCTGGGGCTCTCGTCTCCGTAGCCTTCCATATTGACTGTGGATTACTGAAACTGTTTTAGAGACTGCCGGGGAAAAAGCGGGTTATTTTATTTTGTTTCGGCGATAAATGTCAACAGCGCCGAAACGCAATGAAGACGAACGGCTCTTATCCTGAGATATCTACTTTATTTCTGGTTTAGTTCGAATCTGCCGGCGCTTATTTGGACTTCTTAAAGGGGTATTTGTAGGTTTTAAATCCCGTTAAACCCTGGTCTATCCAGTTCCTTTATGTTTGTCAATCCGGACAATAGCGGCGAGAGTCGAAAATCGGGTTAAACAAGTCATATTTCTGAGCCTAGAAAGGCCATGTTCCTCGCACACGACGTTTGTCGGACGTGGGGATTTCAAACCTACATGTTATGCCCAGCAGTGAATTTGTTCAACCCCTTCAATGGTGTTGTTTTTCATTTCTCCACAGGAGGGATTGTATAGTGTAGAAAAACTCCCACCAAGAAAAAATAAATAGCTCTGTTGACCAAAAATACAGCTTCACAAAAAGTGGGTATTTTTCTCGGAACCGGGCGACTTTGTCCAGAGTGTCCTCCCAGAATGCTGAATGACCAATTCCCAACTTCCCTGGAGGTTATAGAAGAAAAAAGGGGGGAAAAAAGCCAATTAATTTGCAAGTGATTGACCTCTTGACCTCTTTTGCTTCGGGCACTACAACAGCCGTGTCAAACTCAATTACACAAGGGGCCGAAATCCTTTAGCCATTTAAGTTGTGGGCCAAAAAAAAATATACACCTGCCTTACAGGAAGTGGGATTTTTGATATTTTTTTTTATTTTAGCCTCAATTTATGTTAATGTACTCAGTCCTTTTAAATATGATTAGATTAGATTAACTTTATTGATCCCTCTGGAGGTCTCCTTCTGGAACAGACAATAGATTCATGAAACAAGAACAAAGTGCAAAAAAAGAACAAGGTTCAAGATGACACAATCTAAATCTAATAAAAATAATCAAGAAAAGGCTACAAAGATTAACATAGAATATCATTGTATCATCAAAACGTGTGCTCTACAACTAGTATTTTTCTACTTTGGGTCACCAGAGATCAACACCAGGGGTCGCTCCGAGAGGGTTTTGACCTTAGCCCTACTTTCTTTATCGTAGTAGTTGGTTTTTTTCCATTTTAAGGATGAAGAAAATAACACAAATTTCCTTTTTTCAGCTTTGATTGTCGCACACTTCAGGCCAAAATCTAGCCCGCCAAGTAATTTTCATGTGGCCCGTCGGATGGTTGGCTCAAGATCAAAGTAGACTCATACTGTGTTTAGATCAGTGATGATGAATGGCCATAATTAAACACAGAATTCCAATAAGAGTAAAATTAAACTCACGGATAGATTTTTTAGAATGTTTCAAAATATATTCAAAGTGTATTACATGTACATGCAAAAAAATGTTTAATTAATAATCTCAAACAAACTATTGGGGATGTATCTTTGTCCAAGAATGCTGCCTAGAAAACCAAATACTCAATATTTGCCCCCACAATGTTTTTTTAGCCTTCGTAACTTGTCCTGTCAATTATGCTTCAACCAAAATAAGATGTAAAAAAAGTTGTTTGTTAATATTAACACATTTATGAGGCCACGGTGGTAAAGTAACAATCAATAAATAAGAAAGTTGGTCAGGAAATCAAATGCTTAAAGTCTTCTTCTCCAACGAGATGCAGTAAGTCCCTCATCTTGACCTTGTTTAGAACTTATTACTTTAAGGTCGTCTGAAATCTGGGCGAACGAGAGGTTACGAGAGCATATTCATCAACGTTATAATGGCTTTAATCCTCCTCCAGCCAGCTTTGTTTAGCCAGCTTTGTTTATACTTCGAGTCCCTTGGAGGTGGAGACCTTTTGTGGATTGATGACGCAGCGTGACAAACCTTGACGTTTGACCAATCACGGCAGAGGGGGCGTGGTTATGGTGAACACGATTTTTTAGCTGAAGCTTTTTCAGTGGGCGGGGCTTAAGATCATTTTCTAATGTCAATATTTCTGATTACAGAGGTCAATATGAATGAAAACATATTATAAAAAAATCTATAATTTAGTTTTCATCTGTCAGACAGAACGTGACATTTCTGCGACACAGACGCTGTTGTTTTTGTGTTGTTTTTTTCCAAAAATAGTTGTAAGTTGTTACAGATTGTAGCACGAGTGTCGTGTAGCTTCATAAATCGCTGATAGAACGCCGTCCGTCTTCGTCCCAGGTGCAGTCGTGTCGCTGCCTTGAGCCAGCGCTCTGGCGTGAAACAAGGGGTGAACCATCGGCGCTGGAAGGAGCCGGCGCTGTTGATCGGAGCAGATGTGACATGTTTGTCAAGTGACCTACTTCTGTCCTTATTATGAATTAAAATTGTATGATGAAGACTGGAGGGGTCGGGGGGGGGTGGTTGGCGATGAATGATACATGCAAGGAGGCGGAGCCAAGTGGCTGGAGAACGTAAAGCGAAAAGGTTACCGATAAATAAATCGTTTGCGAGTAAATACAATCACAGACGAGTCACAATCGTGGAGAAAACAATCACAAGTACACAACTGACCCGCACACTCCACCCACCGGGCTCTAATGGCTCTTTAATTGGTGGAGTGTTTGTGGAGGAAGTGGCGATAGACAGATGTTATCTGGCCCGGCGCTCTGTTGGAGGACGGCCTGGGGCTCTAATGGTCTACACATGGGACCCCGGACTTGGAACTTGGGGTGGAGGGGCGGCTGGATAATCTTGCCCGGGAGGTTCTCCACAATCAATAACAATGGGGAAGGAAAACGGTGGCGCTGATATGGAGCAGCAAACGATGGATGTTTAAATAATTGATTCGAAAAATGACTCGTTAATAATGAATATAATTTGATGATATATTTTTTATAAATGCAAGAACCACTAGTAATGTTCCAATGTATGTAGTATTCTCTGGTTTTCTATGGAGTGCCAAGAGTGCCACAATTAAGTATATAATCATAAGACCATTGGAATTAAATTAAATAATTGACAAGAATCTGGAAAAACGATACAGTGTAAACAATACAATATATCGTGATACTGTAGTAACAAGGATATATGTGTAGTATTGTCAAGTACTTGACTCTGGTGTAGCAGAATTTACAGACCACATGACTCTTGACGAAGTTGTAACTGCTTTCATTTGTTTTCAAACCCAAATATGTCCAAACATCAGCTTTAAAAGCTGCTGGAGTCACTGTATCCTCTCGTCCTCAGTCATTGCCGGGAATTTCATTGTTTTTTGTCGGCTGCAGAGGACGTAGTGACTGATGCCATCTAGCGGCCAGAGGTTTCATTGCGACACAAAAATAAACAAACGCTATGTGAATATTTTCATGTTTATTGTAAGTAAGACACATTTTTAAATAGTATTTCATTTTACAGACACTCATTTAAAATATTAACAATACAATTACAATGATATAAAATATGATTTAAAATTGATAGATAAAGTGTTGTTGATCTTAATATCAAAAGGCGATTGGAATTAAAGACATGTAAGGGGAAAAAAAGTACATCTCAAAATATGTTTAAATGGATATAAATGTATATAAAAAATAATTAAAATATTACATAAATAAATTGATATGGCTATGGGGAAATAAATACGCACATAAATGTGTGTACGAATAAGAAAATTACTGCTCAACATTTTTGCTTAATTACGCCACTCCCTTACTCATGTGACAAACTAACATTTTATTCCCATGATGCATTTCTGCGTTCTAATCTGGATATTAATGCAGTGATCATGCACTGTGCAAATGTATAAAATAAATTAAATATTTCCTTATTTATATACACATTTATGTGTGTATTTATTTCGTATAAAGACAAAAATGTAAACCTTAACTTATTAAAATGCTAATGCTATCAGATTAGCACAAAACAACAACAAAATCAACAAAAACTAATATTTTCTTCGTCATTTGAAGTATTTAATGACAAGAAACATACTTTTCTCCAACTTTTTTCTATTGACACCATTATTCTTGCCTTTATTGAAAGGAAAAAAAAAACAACTGAAACTGTGTTTTGGCTTGACTTGATAAATGGACGATATCTTCTCCAATATGTCGAGCTTCTCGCCGTTATTACTCTTCCTGGTAACTTCTTCTTCACCCTCTTCATTTTGTCTTCCTTTCGGCTCCTCTCGGCTCAGTCGGCCACGACCATGTGTCGTGAGAGATCATATCCTCTTGACCTTGCTCCGGCGGTTCTGATATATTTCATCTCTCATCGATTTTATATCCCTCGCTCCCTTTTTTTCTTTCTTAGACCAGCCACTCCTTCCTTACCAAGCCATCGTTCTTCCTCTCCACCGAATCATCTTCATCACTCACTCCGTACAAACACGGAGAATTTATACTTTACTGTGGCTGGGAAAAAAAAGTGAATATTACTTTTTAATCCAAATATGCTAACAGTAGCATCTAAGGCGGAGCTAACTTCCTGTTTAATAGTCATTAGAATTGTAAATAAAAAAAGGTCAAAACAGCTGATAAGGCGGGTCAAAAAGAGCTCTAAAATAAATGTACTTTTTTGACTTTTCGACCTCGATGCCCCGGCTAATGTCTTTGGAATAACAAAATCTGTCTCATCAGGATTTCTCGCTGTTCAAGGCCACCAGATCATCGGCCATATGGTCTCCGAGTCCGGGGTTCAGGGTCAAAGGGAGGCAGGGAACCGGAGTTTTATTGGCGGGGTTTGGATTTTTTTGGAAATGGATTTGACTCCTGACCCGCCCACCTGCTTCGACACGGCGCCCCCTTCAGAAGTGCCAATATTGCTTTTGTGTGGCGGTACCTTTTCCGGGCCTGATATCTCAACAACAACAACAACAACAACTCGGCTTGAATATGACTTGTTTATATTCAGTGGCCACAGATGTACGAGTGATTCCTCTTTATGTCTGGACGAAATATTTATGCTCAAACACACAATCAGGTCAGTGTCTGGGTTTTCCCCCCTTCGTGTTGTGAGTCTCTGCTCTGACACGCAAGTTCAAGCTGCAGGGAAAAGGGAATTAAGATCTCTATTTATTCTTTTGCATATCGTATTTAAATACATGAATATGTTTGTATTTTCTCATACAAGTAGCTTCATCATGCTGCAATCTAGTGTTTAGAATATTCATATATATTTATCTATATTTATTAGTATCTATGATATAGTATTTAGAAATGGTTTGTACTGTATTTAGAGTAGTGTCATGATACTTAAATTGTAAATATAATACTGATACCCAGGAAGATATTAAATGCTTGTTACCTTTGTCGATACTGCGTTGATAAAATAAAATGTCCAATACAGAAAAAAGTAATTGAAATTTATACTAACCACAGATAAACCAGAAATTAATAAAACAGTTTGTAAATTTGAACATGAAAATAAATATAAGATAAAACTACATTTTACACTTTTTTAACGTTACAATATATTGTGATACTGTAGTAACAAGGATATATGTGTAGTATTGTCGAGTACTTGACTCTGGTGTTGTAGTATTTACAGACCACATGACTCTTGACGAAGTCGTAACTGCTTTCATTTGTTTTAAACCAAAATATGTCCAAACATCAGCTTTAAAAGCAGCTGGAGTCACTGTATCCTCTCATCCTCAGTGATAAAAAAAATCATTAAAAAATTGACTAGCTGTCTCTTTAGAAACTAACATTTTGTAATTTGTAATAGTGTCTATTGGCAACAATCTGGTGATACGATGCATATCAAAGTAAAAGGGAAATGATACAATATATAGTGATACTGTAGTAACAAGGATATAAATGTAGTATTGTCCAGTACTTGACTCTGGTGTTGTAGTATTTACAGACCACATGACTCTTGACGAAGTTGTAACTGCTTTCATTTGTTTTCAAACCAAAATATGTCCAAACATCAGCTTTAAAAGCTGCTGGAGTCACTGCTGTATCCTCTCGTCCTCAGTCATCACCGGGACCTATCAGGATTTCATTGTTCATTTAGCTGCGGAGGATGTACTGAAAAAAACAATGGTAAAAAAAAATGTAAGTCAATCTAAAAGCCAAAAAAAAATAATTATACAGAATTGTTAGAAAATATCGCAATATTTAGTATCAATACCTTTTACACCCTTATTCCGAACATATTGTAATATTGTTGTGTTCGTTGTGTTTTTCTTTCACCTAATGGTAATAGCAGAACACAACTTTGAGTTACATTTGGGAGCTAAAAGATGCTAGATGGATAGCACAGCCACACAAGTGAGGATTCAGTCAAATCTCTTAAAACACAATCCAGTTTTCGAACAAAGGTAATTTAAAAGTGACTAAAAGAACCAGCAGTAAATCAAGCGCTCTTTAAATTAAAAACAACCGGACCGATGATGAATATGCTTGTTTCTATCGGGTCGACCGTAAAGTTAAATGAAGCGCTCCTGAAACATCCCCCCCCCGCTCATGACCCGCCAAAAATAATGATGAACACAAGATCATCGACGCACAATTGAGCACGACTAATTAGTTAACGCAAGTTAGTGATGTCATGCACAAGATACAAATACATTTAAACTTGATTTATTTTTTCTTTTATTGATATCTTGACTTTTATTAAGCTTTACATATTTCTAAATACTTAAATTCAATCATCTGTATAATAAAAGGTTATATTTGATTTGATTGAATAATAAATTTTAATATTTTCTTTATATTGAAGATGTGGAATTTTTTAAAGAAAGTTTAAAGGAAAGTTTTATTGAATAATTGAACTTAATAATTATTATATTGAAAATGTTAAAATTATTTTGGTGAAAAATTGAATACAATCATTTGTATATTAAAAGATTAAATTTGGTTTTATTGATTCATTTAATTCAATATTTTATATAATAAAAGGTTACATTTGTTTCTATTGAATAGTTGATGTATTATTTGTATATTTAAAGGTTAAAACTGTTTTTATGGAATAAAAGTATTCAATTATTTTTAATATTTAAAGGTTGAATTTGTTTTTATGGAATAAACTAATTCATTATTTTTCATATTTAAAGGTTCAATTTGTTTTTATGGTATAAACTAATTCAATTATGTTTATATTTAAATGTTTTTAAGTTATTGAAAATTAGCAGTAACAAGAAAATTGCATGTTTTTTTTATTAAATATCTTTTATTGTTATTTAAATTGAAAATTCCCTAAGGTTGCATTAACAGCCTACAAAAAATAATGTGTATATTATCATAAATAATGCCATTTTAACAAGAGTTTAATATTCTAATACCAATATTCCAAAAACATACATTTTCTAAATTCATTTTTAATTTTATTTTGTATCCTTTAATGTTTAATATAAAATCCTCTGTCACTTTTTAACCAACATGCGTAAAAAAAACACCACTTTTTACTTTATTTATACAATTTTTTATTTCAACTAAAAAACCCTTTTATTGAAAAATAATTCAGTTTCAACATTTAAAATGAAATCATTCAACTTTTCCACAGATTCACTTCCATACATTCAAGTCACTTCAAGAAAAACTTTTTTCAATCGTTCCCATTGAAATTCCTTCCCGTGGATCACTCTTCCCCGGCTCTGGTCGTCGGCCTCACATCACCCTTTTTTCCATTCCCTGGGAGACGGGGGGAGACACGGTGGAAAGCTTGACCTCCGTGTATTTTCATGGTTGAATAGAAGAAAACTGAGTCTACCTGTCCCTGTGGAGGAAGAGGATTGTTGGAGTCCATGCACGGCAATCTTTCCCCTCGCGCTCCAGCTCCGGCCTCTCGCGGACGACTGGTTTCGCGCTTGACATTTACCCACAACTCATTCCACTCCCGGAAGAGAAGGAGGAGAGTAAAGGTTGAACTGCTGCGTGAGAAATGAATCGAAGACATGCTTTAACTTTGTCCCGACTTCAAGTCTCTTTGGCCAACTTCACTGAACACGGCCTTTGAAATCCACATAAAAAGGAAAATACCAGAACATTATATTCAAATCTTTCTCTTTATTTACTTTCTCTACTTTTAATATATCTTTATTCCTTTTTTTAATTTCCTTTAAGTTTGTGCTGTTGAGGCTGAAAATTCACACCAACATTTTTTAGCATAAATATTTAGTGGACATTAATCATTTCTACTTCAGGACTTTATTTATCTCCAACTGAAAAAACGACTTCCCCAAAAATGCTCTTTGGAGGCGCTTGAGTTTTCAGGAAAAACTTTAAACTTGATTTTTTTTCTTTTAGCTTTAAATATTTCTAAATACTTAAATTCAATCATCTGTATAATAAAAGGTTATATTTGATTTGATTGAATAATACAATTTTATATTTTCTTTATATTGAAGATGTGGAATTTGGTTTTATTGATTCATTTAATTCAATATTTTCTATAATAAAAGGTTACGTTTGTTTCTATTGAATAGTTGATGTATTATTTGTATATTTAAAGGTTAAAACTGTTTTTATTGAATAAACGTATTCAATTATTTTTTTATATTTAAAGGTTGAATTTGTTTTTATTGAATAAACATGTATTAAAATCTATATTCAAATCTTTCTCTTTATTTACTTTCTCTACTTTTAATGTATCTTTATTCCTTTTTTTTATTTCCTTTAAGTTTGTGCTGTTTCTACTTCAGGACTTTATTTATCTCCAACTGAAAAAACAACTTCCCCAAAAATGCACTTTGGAGGCGCTTGAGTTTTCAGGAAAATACGAATTCATTAGATAAAACATCATTGGTACTGGACTCGGATTAAAAATCTGTCTTAAAACTTACATTTTTCTTGATGATAAAAAATAAAACAAGTTGGGCAAAGAAAAGTTTTCAAAATTCAAAAATGTTTGGCACAAAGTTTACGCCTTTTAATAGTCATGACATCATGTTTGACAATTTTAATTTTTTTAACTTATATGACGGATCCATTATAAGGCTGTTGGAAAAGATCTATACTGCGATATATCATGATAGTTTTGTTCCACGATACTGTAACTTTAAAGGAATACAATTAAGTTAAACCTTTATCATAGTTTTTTTTATTGTTTATATTTCAATAAAGTTGGTTCTAAATAAAGTAATTCAATTTTTTTAATTCAATATTAAATGCAAATATATACATTCGTTAATTTTTGTGTTTCGATTTAACTTCCGGCCACTAGATAGCAGCAGTTGTTACGTCCTTTGCAGCTTAAGGGACATTGAAATCCTGTAAAAATCTCGGCGATGACTGAGGACGAGAGGATACAGTGACTCCAGTAGCTTTTAAAGCTGATGTTTGGACATATTTTGGTTTGAAAACAAATGAAAGCAGTTACGACTTCGTCAAGAGGCATGTGGTCTGTAAATACTACAACACCATAGTCAAGTTCTTGACAATACTACACATATATACTTGTTACTCCAGTTTCACAATATATTGTATAATTTCCCTCTATCGTGATAGGTATCATTTTAATAGATTATTGCCAATACACAGCAATTTCGGTGGTTATCTTTACCACAAATGGGCTCCTGTAGAAACAAGAATTCTCCTGTTAAGTACGACTTTTCTTTGTCGCGATCACTTCTGGTTCCAGCAAGCAAAGTTATCACGATTTAGCGAGCTGCACTGATGGATGGATGGATAGATAGATAGATGTGGGGAAGGATAGATGGATAGATGGATAGATAGATAGATACTTGGATGGATGGATAGATGGATACTTAGATACTTGGATGGATAGATACTTGGATGGATGGATGGATGGATGGATACTTAGATAGATAGATACTTAGATAGATACTTAGATAGATAGATAGATAGATAGATACTTAGATAGATAGATACTTAGATAGATAGATACTTAGATAGATAGATACTTAGATAGATAGATACTTAGATAGATAGATAGATACTTAGATAGATAGATAGATAGATAGATAGATACTTAGATAGATACTTAGATAGATACTTAGATAGATAGATAGATAGATACTTAGATAGATAGATACTTAGATAGATAGATAGATAGATAGATAGATAGATAGATAGATAGATAGATAGATAGATACTTAGATAGATAGATACTTAGATAGATAGATACTTAGATAGATAGATGCATACTTAGATACTTGGATGGATAGATGCATACTTAGATACTTGGATGGATAGATACTTGGATGAATAGATAGATAGATAGATAGATAGATAGATAGATAGATAGATAGATAGATACTTGGGTGGATGGATGGATAGATAGATACTTAGATGGATAGATACTTAGATGGATAGATACTTAGATGGATGGGTGGATAAAACTTTATTGATCACTTGAAAATAATTGTATTATTGCAATTTAGCTAGCTTCGCTAATATATATATATATATATTTTTACCAAATTTCTACTTACCTTTTAAACTTAACCCATTTCCTTTTTATCTTATTCGTTTTTAAAACATTGAAGGGAAAAACAACAGAATTTTGAGAATGGAGCATTGCTAGCGTGGCGCTAACAGGGGTTAGCATATGGCTTAAAGACTGAATAAAGAAACACAAAATTGTGTTTCCTATTTTCTGTGGTGTTTATAATAAATGGACGTGTTTATATCCTGCTATATTGTCTCCATATGGTGCAGTTTTCTTCCCTCATGTCTCCGCGACACAATGTGTGGACGAGCAGATTGTCCGTACGTTACGTCCATATGTGTTAAATGTATAAAAGCTGCTCATGTGAACCAGAGGAAAATGTTTATGTTTAAAAGATGTTGAGCAAAATCTAATCTAAATCTTTTTCTGTTTCCTCGCAGGTGAGTTTGACGCGAGATCTTCTTGTGAATTTGGAAACTTCTCTCTCGGTCACGCAAGTGTTTCTTGATTTTTACCTGAGAAATGAATCTGTCAATCAAATATTACTGTTGACTTATGGGTTTAAGTTTGACCTAAAAAAAATTAGGATGTTTCTGTCATCTCTGAACACTTTACATTTCATTTTATGATTAAATATTAGTTCAATATGTATATTAAATATAATTTATGTTAATGCTTTAAAGATAATGTTTCTTATATATATTTAATATAAACTTTTTGGTTTATTTACCTAATCTTTTTTCCCTTAATTTCAATTCAAGTTTAACTTTATGAACCAGATAAAATATATATATTTTTAAATAGGTTTTGTATGGTATATTAAAAATGTATGTTTATAAAATGACAATAACATATTTTGTTTATTTCTCCTTATTCTATAATGTCTGCATGATATATATATATATATATTTTTTTAAATACATTTATAGTTCTTTTTTATTTTCATCCTTTCATTTAAAGCGTCACCTTTCAAAATTTGCCTCAAGTTAAGGGGAATAATTAACTCCAAATATCTACGATTTTCTCTTAGTATATAATTTGTTTTCCTTTATTTTCGTGTTGTATATAATTTATATAAAATATATTTATTTTTGGTTCCTGATCATTTTGCTTAGTTTTTCTTTAAAACAAACAATAGTTCAATGTAGTTTATAAACATATGTATTAAATATATAAATAAAATGAAATTCTATTCGAACAAGTAAATTTTTTGTTTATTTATCCTTATAATGTCATCAATTAATTACATTAGATAAATTTTTTTGCCGTTATTTTTTATTTTATTAAAAAAATAATTTTAAGATTTAAGACTTTTTATTGTTTTTGCATAACAACTCGTTTAAACCGTCACAGTAGAAAATGTGCATCAAATTAAGGGAGAAAAATCCAAGAATACACAAAAAAATGAACCATATCTTTTTATCTTTTTAAGTTTTTTATCACACACAGTAAAAACTTTATTTCACTCTCTAATTCTGAAGTGCAGACATTAATTGATAATAAATCTACGATATTAACTGCAATAATATTAGTTTACTTTTATTTTTATGTTGAATATGAATTGTTTTACTTGTTTAGTTAAAAGATTTTCCCTCGACTCAGTAGTTTGTCTCCATTTTTTCCGCCCACACGAGTCGTATAAATGCAAACCTACTATTTTGTAATGTAGATTTTCGTTTAATCCAAGGGTCACGTGACCATAAATAATCAAAGCGTTCTCCAGATTTCAAAGTGCTGTCCGTGGTGCTGAACCCAAATGTATGGCTGCCAATGGATTTGCGCTCGGTTGTGTAATAGATCCATTGTGTGCGCTCAGGAATCTGCGGGAACACGTGCCAGCGTAAATCCGTCCATCTCATTCTCAGGCATGTGTGCAAGTGTCAGTGTGTGTGTAGGTGCGTGTGTGTGTAGGTGTGTGTGTGTAGGTGTAGGTGTGTGTTTGTATTACGCGGCTATTATCTTCGCGTCCAAACTGTTTTCCGGTCCCATGCATCATCCGCCCCCGTCTGTCTCCGTGTCAGGCCCGATAACGGCTGCTACAGCCGCAGAGATGACTAATCAATACTCGACAACAATGGCCACAGCTTACTGTCCACACGTTTACATGCGGCGCGACTCCTGGCTCGCCGTCCAGTAAACACAACATCGATTCTTCGACGCTTTCCTGGAGACTTCATAATTCATTATATTTTACTTCTATATACTTTATATACAGACACTACTATGACTGTTTGTGTGTGTGTGTGTGTGTTTGTGTGTCTACCTGCCCTTTTAGTGAAAGCAATTCGATCAAGAAAAGGGGGCACAATAGGGGGCAGAAGACCCCCCTGCAAATCCTAATATATCAAAGTCAGAAAATTATAAAACCTACAATTGTGGTGAAACTTGAACCATGTTCTTTAAACATATTAAGTAAAAAGGATTCAAATGATTTCAGCTCCCTTCATCAATAATAAGAGGGACACAATAGGGGGCAGAAGACCCCCCTGAAAATTCTGAAATATCAAATTCAGAAAATTATAAAACCTACAATTGTGAAACTTGAACAATGTTCTTAAAACATATTAAGTAAAGAAGATTCCAATGATTTCAGCTCTTTTCATCATTAATCGGGGGGCACAGAAGGGGGCAGAAGACCCCATGAAAATTAAAATAAATTAAATTTGTTAAAATTTAAACAATAAATGTACTACAAACATCAAAGGACATTTCAAGAATTCCAGCTCCTTTCATTAATTATAAGGGGGCGCTAAGGGGGGCAGAAGACCCCCCTGTAAATTCTGAAATATCAAATTCAGAAAATTATAAAACCTACAATTGTGGTGAAACTTGAACAATGTTCTTAAAACATATTGAGTAAAGTAGATGCCAATGATTTCAGCTCTTTTCATCAATAATCAGGGGGCACAGAAGGGGGCAGAAGACCCCATGAAAATTGAAATAAATTCAATTTGTTAAAATTTAAACAATAAATATACTACAAACATAGCAAAGGAGATTTCAAGAATTTCAGCTCCTTTCATAAATTATAAGGGGGCGCTAAGGGGGGCAAAAGACCCCCCCTGAAAATTCTGAAATATCAAATTCAGAAAATTATAAAAACCTACAATTGTGAAACTTGAACAATGTTCTTAAAACATATTAAGTAAAGAAGATTCCAATGATTTCAGCTCTTTTC
Source organism: Callionymus lyra (assembly GCF_982586985.1). Taxonomy (NCBI): domain Eukaryota; kingdom Metazoa; phylum Chordata; class Actinopteri; order Syngnathiformes; family Callionymidae; genus Callionymus; species Callionymus lyra. The sequence goes on from NC_141831.1 coordinate 8,311,936, forward strand.
ATCATTAATCAGGGGGCACAGTAGGGGGCAGAAGACCCCATGAAAATTAAAATAAATTAAATTTGTTAAAATTAAAACAATAAATGTACTACAAACATATTAAAGGACATTTCAAGAATTCCAGCTCCTTTCATAAATTATAAGGGGGCGCTAAGGGGGGCAAAAGACCCCCCTGAAAATTCCAATAGATCCAATTTTGATGAAATGTAGGAATTAAATATAGGAGATTTCAGCTCAAGAGGGGACAGTAAAGAATTCCGATATCGTAGAAATTGAATTGAAAATTGAAAAATATTTAATTGAAGATTGTTTTTACGTTTTAAAAAAAACAAACAAACATTATTTTTGAATTTATCTTCATACTTTTTGGTTTGGGGGGGTTGACATTAAAAAGTAGCGATGGTGTAAATCAGCCTAAATAAATATATTTATAGTTGTTTTAATTTGTTTTCTCTCTGCTATTTAAAATAGCAGCCGTTGGAACTTTATCGCTGACACTTGACAGCACTGTTGTTGTTGTGTTGTTTTGCGGTAAAGAGATGGTTTTCTCGAGACATTAACATGGTTCGCCGCCATTTGAAAAGTAGTTGCGTCTTTGGTTTAGCGACGTAGCTGAACGACGACCACTACATTCTCGCACACTGCTCAGTGTGAACACGTTCTTGTATTGAACATTTTAAATAGATAGATGGATGTAAGTAAGTAAGTAAGTAAGTAAGTAATTTTTATTTGTATAGTGCTTTTCCAGACCAGGGTCACAAAGCACTTAAACAATCAAAACAATACTCAATAAAATATATACTTTAAAGATCAAGATAAAACTGATAACACAACAGGAGTTCCAGAAAATCAAGGAAAAGCCTGAACAAATAGAAACGTCTTCAGATGTTTCTTAAAGGAGTCAGTAGATCCATCAAGCGCAAAGAGAGAGAAGATCGTTCCAAAGTTTAGGAGCAACAGCCTGAAAAGATTTCTCTCCTCTGGTCCTGAACCGTGTGCGAGGAACCATAAGTAGATTCTGATCCACAGACCTCAGAGCCCGAGCTGGGGTGTAAGTCTGGATCAGAATCTACTGATGGAAGGTCTGACCATGAATAGATCTGAAAGTAAGAACCAGAATTTTAAAGTTGATCCTGAAAGAAACTGGATGCCAGTGAAGAGTTTTAAGGATCGGAGAAATGTGAGTTCTTCTACTAGAGCGGGTTAGAATTCTCGCTGCAGAGTTCTGAATCAACTGCAGACGAGACACATCCTTCTTGTTTAGACATGAAAACAAACTGTTACAATAGTCCAGACGAGAAGAAACAAACGCATGGATTACAAGATCCAGATCATGTTCCGACAACATTTTCCTAAGTTTAGAGATTTTTCTCAGTTGAAGGAAACAGTTTCTGGTCAGTTTTCTGCAGTGTTGAACAAGAGACATGTCTTTATCAAATACAACACCCAGGTCTCTCAGGCTCAGTTTGACAGACCAAGTACTGACTCAACCCTGGAACCTTATCATCAGGAGCAATCACCAGAGTTTCAGTTTTGTCCACTTTTAGCTGTAGAGTGTTTTCACTCAGACATTGTTTGATTTCTAGCAAACAATTGACTAAGCTGTTCAGCCTCTGGTTTATATGAAAAGGATGGATGGAATGATGGATGCATAGCTAGATTGACTTTATTAATCCCCCTGGAGATCTCCTTTGGGAAATTGGGTTTCCAGTTCGGTACAGCAAGTTTCATAAAAACAAGAACAAAGCGCAAACAAAAGAACAAAGATCAAGGGATGACAAAGTGCTAATATAAAGAACAAATATAAAGAAGACAGTCAAGAATCAAAGAGTTACACATACAGTAAGTGCAGAAGTACATGTCATCATGAAAACCAACCAATAGATCCATGATGTGTTTTTTTAACCGACGTGAGAATCAGGAAGTTGAATAAATAACGTTTCATCCTCCTCCACCTCCACGGAGGAGTGATCCTCACAGGCAGCAGTCTTTCATAAAACCACGTCTCCTGCTCTGATTCCTCCCCCGAGGTGCCATTCTGACCCAGTAACTCCTTTCGTTCGTCTCTCATCCTCTTTTTTTTTCCTTTTTTTTTTTTTTTCTTTCCTTCCGTCTGCATCTCGCCGGCGTCCCTGCGGTGGCCCGAGCGCTGTAATTGAGTGTTTTATTGGAGTCAATTAAAAGTGCAAGTCTGTCTGCAGACAAAACAAGTCTCTGCACTCGTCTCCCCGACTTCCCTCTCACTTATTCAATCCCCCGGTTACGAGGCTAAGAAAGCGCTGGGTGTGTACCTTCGTTTCATACGTGTCATTAAACTGTTTTGACATCTTTTACAATGTCGTTTATCTTCCTGTATGACGCCTCTCCTGCCAGAATCCTATTTAAATGGTAATTCAAACTTCCATTAAGTTGAGGCTCTTTGTGAGTTACTCTATCGTTCTGCCTCGTCTGAGCCGCCATTGTTTACTCAAAAAGCCAAATATTCATCAAAGCGATACTGTGGCTCCGTTGTCTCCACTTTCCACTTCTCATTTAGCGTGGAGTCGCGCTAACAACCCCGGTGACGAACGGGGCGACGTGGCGTCGATGGAGACGGTCCAGAGTAATATTGTCGTAACCGCTGATGCATAATAACTGTGTAATCAGAGCGAAGGTGTGAACAACAGATTCATTCCCGACTCTTGTTTGAGCTCCACTGATGTTCTCTGGCGGCTCCGGCAAATCTTTTTTTTCCTGACGAGTTTTTCACCCTCCAATGACATTTAATCAAAGTTTTATACAACGAAATTGATTGACAGGTCTGCGATACATTACTAAACATTTATTTTTATAGTAATTGCGCTAAAACTTCATGTTTTTTCATATAATAAGTATTACATTTAATTAAAAGGGTTTTAACCCATGTGAGCTATCTGTATTTACACGTACCTAAAAAGTATTTACTGCTTTTATATTCATTTAAAAATACATTCAAAAAATGTTAAATGATTATTTGAAAATTCTGTCTGTTTACATTTTCTAACTGAAAAGCAAAAAAAATAAATATGAAAAATATAAAGCAAATATAAAATTCAAAATATTGTATTTATGACGATTACTTTTGACAGTATGGGATTTTCCAAATATTTTATATATGTAGAACAGAAACCCCCCAAAAATTACGAGTCATAAAGAAGATACAAAGTTACATAAAGTTTACATTTTTCTTTAAATATTTAATTCATATAGATTTTCTAAAAAAAAAACAATGGAATAAGAAAATGTAATAACATGTATCATTACATCACAATTTTTTTTTTTTTTTAACACATACAGTTAATATTTTCTAAATATTTTATTATTAAGATTTTTTAACAAAAGTCCCCAAAAGTCATGAAGAAAGTTTAACGTTACGTGTCCACTATTTATATATATATTTTTAAATAATTTTCTTTGCTCAGATTTTCAAACAAAAAAGCTAAAGAAGGAACAACAATAATTTTTGAAGGGGTGTTTAAAACCTTATGCCTCGTGATGTGTACGTGACCGTGTGGTAGATCAGCGAGTCATCTGCATAGCATTTCATTCTGGCTAACTAGGTAGCATGCTATCTCCCTTTAGTTCCCTTTTTGAACTTGTATATAACTTTTGTTAAGAATCTAATCTTTTTAATCTTCGCTGTACATTTTCACAACAATGAATTCAGCTGCAAAAAAGGAGTACAGGCCATTGCGCCCCCTTGAGACGGCTCGGTGCAATCACAACAAGGGTAAAGAAAATAAAAAAATTTACTATTATTTAGCATCCGATAAACAGCGAAAATAAGCCTCTTGAAGTAAAGAATTGTCCTTGTATGTAACAAGTTGATTTAATAATAGATTGACTTTAATTTAGAAGGCTTCTTTGAATCCACATATACATTCAAACGTAAGCTTGTTCCTGTCAACCCAAATGTCCTTCTCACTTCTTTTTTCTTTAGTTTTACTCCGAGTTAATCGCACATGAAGTGCGGCATCATTTCCTACGGAAATGTTCTTATTTATGCTTCACGGGACGGAGCGAGCTGACAAGTCCCTTCATCAGAGCATGGGATTCTGTGGCGGGAAGATTAGCTTGTCTATTTGTTTTATTTGCTCGACAATAATGTTGTTCTGGATGCCGCCTGATGATTTACCTGCTGGAGTGAAGCCGCCATGTTCCGTCGCTGTAATCATTTGAAAGACTCTGTTGTTTTTTTTTCCGACATCCAAATGAGGTTTCTGATGGAAAGCCCACCACAGGTTATGGCTCCAAAGATTGTTCTATTACTGGCTGCTTACTGGAAAATATCAGTGAACTCATTTTTAATTGCTGTTGATGAGAACACGGCGCAGTAACTACGTGGAAAATGGAACCTGCCTCAGCGATAAATTCCTGGCTGTGACGAGCGAAAACAACATTTCTCCGGGAAGGGCGATGCGTTGAGTTATTTCGGATTATTTCGGCGTAAACAGAAGCAAGCAGACGGTGCCAAAAATGAAGGAAGGAAAAAAAAAATGGGTTTGCAGTGAAATCAACAGCGATGGTTGCTTCTATTGTGGCCATCTGTCCACGGAGATTTTGGACCTAATATTTCGGTTCATTCTGTTTAGCCAGCTTTATTATATTTTTATCGACTAGCATGTGTTGGTGTGAAGCAGAGCTGCCAACATCATATAACTGCCGTCTTATATCGTGTCCGTCCTTCTTTGGAAGACTGGTCTTCGAGGTCCACAGTGAGATATACAACTAAAATTTGACTTTTTTTGGCACATTTTCGAGTTTAGTGCAGACTGTAGTAGCAGTGGAGTAATAAAACACGAGACAAGGGCAACGATACGACATGTAGTGATACTGTAGTAACAAGGATATATGTGTAGTATTGTCGAGTACTTGACTCTGGTGTTGTAGTATTTACAGACCACATGACTCTTGATGAAGTTTTATCTGCTTTCATTTGTTTTCAAACCAAAATATGTCCAAACATCAGCTTTAAAAGCTGCTGGAGTCACTGTATCCTCTCATCCTCAGTCATCACCGGAATCTCGCTGGATTTCAATCTTTCCTATAGCAGCAGAGAACGTGATATTATTTGCAACACAAAAAAAAAAAAGGCCTGAATATTTGCATTTTTAACATTTTTTTATTTTATACACACTTAGAAATATAAAAACTAAAACGACAATGAATACAAAATTAAATATGATTTGAAAACCAAAAAAACAAAACATCAATACAATATCGTGACAAAATATTGCTATATTTAGTATCGGTATGTTCTTACACCCCATAGTCCTAATACGTTTTTTATTCTTCAACTTGCAAAAAAATTAAAATAATAATACCATAACAAAACAAAACAACTACACAAACTGTTTGTGATTATAGCTCCAGGAGACTTCAGATTGTATTTTTGTCTCCTGGAAAAGTGGTAACCGCTTTCATTTGTATCGAAAACTAAAAAATATGTCTAGACATCAGCTTTAAAGGCTGCTGGAGTCCACTGTATCCTCTCGTCCTCAGCCATCGCCGGCATTGTTCCTCTAGGTGCGCAGGACGTAATGACTGCCGGAAGTTTTGTTTTCTACAAAAGTGGCTGGAAGTGGAATTGCAACACAAAAATGATCAAAGCTCAATATGTGCATGTTTGTTGTGAGTAATATAATAAATTTAAAAAATGCATACGTACTTTATAAAAGTATGAACTATAGAATTTGCCCTCCCTCTAGAAAACACAGAGTTGATACACTATGGTGACAAAATATTGCAATGCAATAAAATGCAATATTTAAGTGTATTTTCGTTTATGTAGATTTTCTTAAACCTCCTAACAATATTTTATGCATAAACTTGCAAATATTCTAATGGCTGCATGTTTAATTGCGACACATAAATGCCTATTGTGAATATAAAAATAAATATATACACAGTTTATTCAAATACAAGCCATGAAAGAACCACCATACACTGCTGTCGAATTTACATAGTGAAACATTAAAACTGCAATATATAAGTGTGAAGATTTAGTCGTCAAATCAAAGCTTCTTTCAAACGAGACTTTAGTCAGACGTGTAGAAAGAAAAATGCTAAATGGGATAAAGTTTCTTGACAGTTCGCGGTGTTAAAAGAGACTCTGCCATCTGCTCTGTGTTAACACTGAATCAGATCTCTCACCTACCTCCTCTGTTGCTATGGTAACAAGCCAGAAAGTTGCAGGTATCGGTTAAATACTCACTTTTCTGATCTCCAGTTGACATTTTTGTGTAGGTCGATGAACACTTTCACTTGCTTCGCATCGTTCTCACAGACAGAGCGTAAGAATAATCAAGTGTAGACATGTATAATAAATGAGTCCATTATAGCAGCAACTGTTTTGTTTTCTTATTGTTTCTGTTGTTAAATATTATTAAATATGAAATAAACTATTAAGTATTCAAAGCTCAAACTTGAATGTAATTGTTTTCTTTATTTATATCTGGAAATATAATGAAGTTTGAAAGCTGAATTCATGATCAAATGTTTTCCCCCTTGTTTCAAGAAGACAAAAGTTTCTCTTCAAGGTTTACACACTTTTATTGTATATTTCAATTTGTTTATACTTAAAGTTCAATTTGAAATATCCTCATCTTTCTATCTTTTCATCATTTTAATTATTAAATATAAAAATGTATCGTTTTATTTAAAGATTTAATTTCACAAATACTTTCCAAAGATAATTTAATTTCCTTGTTTCTTATTATTATCAAAAAAGGTTCACACTTTATGGCAATAAACCTATTTTTTTTATTTTTGTTCAAGTTTCTACTTCTTATTATGTATTTAATGTTATCTTAATTTTGTGAAAGTATCATATTTATACTTCTTCTAATGGTTGTTTCTCGTACAAATAATAATAAAAAAAAAAAAATGTGTTCATGAATAAGTACCACTACATATTTGTCTGCCAATTTGCATCAAAGAGAGGAAAAAAAGGGACATTTCTTCAAGGTTTTAGTTTTTCCTTTGAACAAAACCTTCATTAGGGATTAATCACAACTTCATTAAAGGTGTGATTGAAATTCCTGTGTTTATATTTCTGCAAATAATGACTTATTTGGGCTTCAAACTCGTAGATAAGAAGTGTTTATCTTTAATAACGTCGTTCCATTTACGAGTGACTTCAATCTGTTTTCTGTTTGACAAACATTTTCTCATGTATCGTTTCTGCTTCTCCTTTCAATCCCCATGTGAGCGACTCTGAGAGATGCTATAACTTGTATTCTCTTGGGTTTTTCTCTTCTGCTCAAGATCTTGTGTTATTTCCTGTCGTCTGTCATCCCTCCATCACATCCTGTACCATCATCGGTGGAAGGATCTAAAGAATGTCCCGCAGAGGAGCTTCCTCTTGGGTTCTTTACTTCAACTGTGATTACGTTTCAGTTTGAAGTATTAGATTTGATTTGCCAGTATTGGTTTTGAGGCAGAAGATTCCGTGTTATTAATGTCTTTCCTGCGATTGGACACGAGCGCCGGCGTGGGATTGGAAAAAAGCTTTTCTTCAATTTATCACGGAAAATATAATTCACTGTCCAAAGTTGGGATGAAGCAGAAAAGGCTTTGTCGAACAAGACGATTCATCAGTTTTCGGTGTCAATATGTTGTTGTAGATTGTAGGTGCAGAATAAGAAGCTCATGCCTTTGTGAACAGTGTCCTGGTCAGATTTTCTTTTAGTTTATTTATATTTTAGCAATATTACGTTTTTTCACTTTGTGTCATTAGCTTCACCGTGTCATTCCGACTTTGAGTCGTGTCCCTGTTTATTCCCACCCAGCAGGGGGCGCACAATACCTGGTTTATGTTCCACAAATCGTGAAAAGACACGACCCAAGTCAAATCAGTTGTAAAAGATGTAAACAATAAGGGATCCGAGTACCGCCGTCCTATGCAACTTATTCCCCACCAAATATTTTCGCTGTTTTCACCAGTTGTCTTCCAGCTATAAAATGGCGATTCGACAACCGAAACTTCTTGCCGCTCCTTAGACTTCCTGTTGAGTGGTGAGACGCACAATTGGGACGATTTTCAGGCGTTTTCCCCAGGGCAAAATATCACACCCGAACAAGAGAACTAATACTTCTCAAGTCCAGTGCGAGGGCCTTGTCCGTTTTGGTTCACATTTTGGATATTTGAGCAAAACGGGCAGGTGATTCCAAAGAAATCATAACTGGAAATATTGATTAGGAATTGTGGAACCAAACCAACAAAAGTCAGATCATTCTGACTGGATCAGAGCATCGATAAACCAAAACATATCTCCTAAAGTCAATCCTTGGCTTTCGTCCATGGACACCAAGTCTTGGCAGACTCTGGAGAAGTAAAGATACATCCTGATAGCCTTGTCAACTTTCCCTTTCGCAGGATGTAATGATATTGATGACAGGAAGTCATCGTACAGGATGCGTTTCTCAGCAGGGGATGTCTAAGGTGAATCATGTCTCTTGACTACACATCAATTCAAGAGCAACCTGCTGTCACCTCCGTCTTCCGAGCACTGGAACGTGTCGCCTACACACATCCTTTAACAAGCCCGGGTGACGTCTAATCTGTTTTACCAAGTGGTACATCGGTCATGCTAGTTAACTTAAGTACTTCTTGTCAACGTCTACTGGAAATCAAATGTCGCTATCCTTAAGAGAATCTTGATACACGTTATCCAGCTTCACTCTTGAGTCTTCAATGTACAAGCCCTGGAGCCAAACAGAATGATTGGTCCATTAAAGTGATTGTTCAGCCAAAATTCACTCAATTTCTACTCGCCCTCAGGTCGATTAAGGGTTAGGTTTATTTTCTGTTCCTTTTTTGAGTCATAAAATGAACCTATGTCCACTTGACGCTCCATTTTCTTCCAAAAATACACTTATTTTATAGCTTATTTTCTTCCAGTTTACTGTCTACACTGGGAGCTTGCACATTATTTACCCAGAGTGCCTTCTGTCTGTGTAGCCTTTTAGTATCAGCTAAAAAGCAGCTTAAAATATACACTTGTTTCTTTTTATTTCCGAACGATATCTCATGTGGAGGCTTCAATGCAAGATGGACGTTACAGACAAGCAGTATTGAGGTATCTGTATGTTTTTTAGTGTCTTTTTGGACGACAATGAAGGCGAAGACAACTGAGACATTAAAATGAACAAACATTTTTGTCTATAACTCTTAAAAGGAACAGATTACTCATAATCCCAACTCTTAGTCGACATGAGGGTGATACAAAAATCTAATTATCACTTTAAAATTTACATCCTGAAAGTTAAGTTAAAAGTAATTTGGTTGTTTTTTAAAAGGTAAAGAGGAGGTTCAGACATGAGTTATGATTTTTGTCTGTTTTTCTTTCAACAGATACAATAATAAACTAAAGTGTAGTTTATATGCTGCCATCCAATTTCTTCTTTTCATTTGACCTTAAATATCAAGATGTGCTACAAGTAGACAGGTAGACGTTCCCAAAATAATCCTGCTCTCTTTCTTGCGCCGCATGTGTCTGGGACTCCCCGCTGAGCTGATGAGAGTTTTGCGTTTCAGCTCGATGTTCTTGAGAATTAGCAGCTCTGAGTCCTGGCAGGTGCCTCATTATAAATATTAGAAACGTAAGCAGCAAACCAGACACCACTTTCCAGTAAGTCGTGGCACTGAGAGCGTAATGTGCACGGAAGTATGCTCATTTATACAGTTTTTTATACATCTGCACGTCATTTATGTTCAGTTTCTACCCAAGGTACCACTGATTAAATGTATAAAAATATATTGTCGCTTAGGAAACATGCTGTAAGAATCATTAGAAAAACAAACGTCAATGATTTATGTGTGGAATAGGGCTGGGAAATGTTTGATAATGGAACTGATAATGAATCTTTCATCTTCATATTCGAAGATAGCTTTTTTTTTTACGTAATATAAACTCTAACCCCCAAAAATTACATTACCGTATATTCCGCACTAAAAGGCACACTTAAAAACCTTTTAATTTTCTCAAAAAACGACTGTGCCCTTTATAATCCAAAGCGCCTTACAGTATATAAGAACATTAGCTGGTGGGTGACTTGTTTACAAACACTTTCATCACGACTGAGCCAACACACCATGGGTCATTGTGTCATCACCGGGTGGGATTAATGAGGCCCGTCACATCATGGCTGACTATGAAGTGATATTACTGCCACTGGTTTGAGCGAGTGTGTCTTTGTTGTCGTACACTCAAAATCCCTCTGATGCGCGCTCAACCAGTCATACACGTGCGTTCAACATGTCATACACACGCGCTCTAGCCGTCATACACGCGCTCAACTTCTCTGCTGCGCACTCAACATTTGTCTGCTCACAACACCAGTCTCACGCGCTGTTGCTTGAAGCCTTTTAAACATCATTTGAACATCGTTACCATCGGAGTAAACAAAGTTGTCAGAACGCTTAATAAAGTTTGACTTTATCTGACTGTTTTGTTGACATTCCCTTGAGCACAGCTTTATCTAGTGGATGCATAACACAACCCCAGTCAAACATTTCAGCGTATCTTTTATTCTATACGCCTTATAATCCGGTGTACGCCCTATTTATGAAAACAGTTCTAAAATAGGCCATTCATTGAAGGTGCGCCTTATAATCCAGTGCGGAAAATAGTGTGGAAAATACGGTACACATAGTACAAATCTTGAGTTACATTTTTTTTTTGCCTAATTTCCACTTCAAGTGTAAAAGAACAATCTGACAAGATTGCCTTTGTCTAGTCATCAGTTCTTTATAAAGATTGCATTACACCCCAGCTCGGGCTCTGAGGTCTGTGGATCAGAATCTACTGATGGTTACTGAACACGCTTCAGGACCAGAGAAGAGAAATCCTTCCAGACTGTTGCTCCTAAGCTTTGGAACTAATAGTGAAAGCTTCTGAAAAAAACAACAACTATATCAAGTCAATTTATGTTCATTAAAACATTTGCCAACAAACTGTCTGGATGAAGTCAATTCTGACACTGCTGTGGACTGCGATCCTGACATTGAGAATCCCTGATTTGGGATATCAGCTTCTGTCACACATTGACTAAAATTGAGAAGGAAAAAAAAAAACCTGGCAGTTTGGACTTCTGTAGTGAATGATTGTGTGAAAGTGTTTGATAACAGTGTTTTGTGTGTCCAAGCCAAAGATTTATTCTGGAGTCTTGCATAAACTCACTCCGAGGCTGTATAATCGGTGACAGAAACATTGCCGTTGAGCCAAGAACACTGGCTGTGATTTACAGAGACGACCACGATGGTGTTTGTACGTCTGTGTACATTTAAAAGATGAATATTAGCACATGAATTGAATTGAAAGGAAAGAAAAAACAACAAAAAGGTTTGTTGGAACTGTCGATATGTTAGACGTTCTGTCGCGGGGAAGTTTATAAACACAATTTGTGACACATTAGGAGCTGGTTACACTCGAGCGCACACATTGGTCCACACACACGGACACACATTCTCCTTGTCAGCACTTGCTCCAGATGCTTCTTGATGGGTAAAGCATCCATTAACACATTAGAAGCTTTTCTGTCCACGTCAGTGCAGCTGCTCCTGCCCTATCCCTGCTCCCCGTGTTTGCTGGTGATGACGTGAGGTTAATTCACAAAGGTGCTAATGTGTTTACTGGAAGAAAGCGACTTTTTTTTAACTTGTGCATTGAGCTGAGGCTGATTCAGGTCTGATGTCAGTGACCCGAGTCATTTGGCGGCTCAACGTGGACGAGGTAGCGTGTTTTTTTTTAGCTTTGCTGTTGTTTGTTTTGGAGGTGACTTAGGCGTCATCACCTGAAGACTTTCTTCCACCAAATAAAATCCATTTATTTGTTTTAATTTGTTGTGATCAATGGCATTTGTCCTTCAATCTGTACCTAAAAAAAACAAACATTTTTCAAGAACTCTTAATAGTGAGACAAAGAAGAGATGATTGAATTTTGTTGTGGGTTACCATCTGGATCCAGAAAGGTTATGAAGGATGATGCACCTGAATGTAAAGCTTTAGGACACTGTCACTCAGGATCAATTAAATAATAGTAATAATAATAGCAACAAAAATAAGCTATAAAATACTCGTCTATGTATATAGTATATGACTATCTGTAATGTTTGTCCAAAATTGTTTTAGGGTTGCTAAACTAAATGGCTAGCACCTGACAACTTGGGAACAATTTTTGTTTGACACAACAATTGCAAACCAATGAAAAAAATGTACGTGTGTGAGCACGAGTAGTTTTATACTTTTCTTAGCCAATCAGCACCTGGATACTGAGACCCCAAGCTTTGATTTTTGTGACGCAAACATGCAGATTGTACATTTACTGGATTGTACGAGATTCATTAGTATGTGTTTGAGATTCAACACAAATTGCGATAGGATAAATCTTTGTCAGGTAGAAATTTAAAAAATATCTCCTGAAATTATTTGTGAGTAAAGTGCATTTCTCAGACCTTGAACAATCAAAAAAATACACAGTTAAAATATACTTTAAAAGATCAAGACAGCATAAAGACAAACACAGCAGCCCAAATAGAAATAAGAAAATACACAAATAAAAGTGTCTTCAGATGTTTCTTGAAGGAGTCAGTAGATCATCAAACACAGAGATGGTTACAAAGCTTAGGAGCAACAGTCTGGAAGGATTTCTCTCCTCTGGTCCTGAAGTTCAGGAACCATCAGTAGATTCTGATCCACAGACCTCAGAGCCCGAGCTGGGGTGTAAGTCTGGATCAGATCACTGATGGAAGGTCTGACCATGAGTAGATCTGAAAGTAAGAACCAGAATTTTAAAGTTGATCCTGAAATAAACTGGCAGCCAGTGAAGAGATTTAAGGATCGGAGGAAATGTGAGTTCTTCTACTAGAGCGGCTCAGAATTCTTGCTGCAGAGTTCCGTATCAACTGCAGGCGAGACAGCTGACTGATTGTGACTATAAACAAGCGGAAAACTTGAACACAATAGACAAACAATATAATAATGGTTAGACTTAACGCCTAGGGACACTATTCGTCAACAAAGAGACGGCAGGAGAAGTGGAAGATACAGGAATTGATCGTGATTCTGACACCCAATGGAGAGAGGTGTTACAAACATGATGTAATAAAGCGTCTTTCCATCGGCGACTTGGGCTTCCAACGCTGCCTGTTGCTGGTGGAGAAAACCAATATTGAATTGGGAGTAGAAAAGGAAATTTGTGAAAAGTGGAGATGAATGTTTTTAATCGGACGGCAATGATATGTTGAAATCTCTACGGCCCAAATGTAATCTCTATCTCTCAGAGAAGTAGACGCTCCCTCCTCTGATCCTCCTTTGTTTACTCACCATTACAGTTAGGTGTGTTTGTTTTGCTCATCTTTGCGAGTCCATGTAATATAGATGAGATAATGCTTCATTGATCTGAGAAGTGTTGCAGCACAGGAGCGATGTAATCGTAAAGTCAATCACGGCGAACATACGCTTTGTCCCAAAGTTCAATTACAATTAACATGTTTAGATTTCTCATTTGATGCACTGACCTTTCTTCTTTTTTGTCTGTCTTCTCTCCAGGTGAGTCAATATAATCTGCTGAAATCTCGTGCAAACAGAATGGATTCGTGAGTAAAACAATTTTTTGGAACTGATTATATAATTTAGCTACGGGATTTGTTCACGGTCTTGAGTCTGATGCTGTCGTCAGGAAGGTACTTTTCAAAGCCCTGCATTTTATTTTGCCAAGAGGTATCACGACGAGCGAAGGGTGTGTGGGGGGGGGGCGGGGGGGGAGGAGTTCCATTCCACTTCCCTCTTTGAACCTGGGTTCACCTCGGGAGAAGTCCACGCCATAATTCCCGGGATGAAGTTTGACGGCTCAGCAGCAAATAAACCTCTCTTAACCCTTCCAGGCTCTCGCTGTATATTCGCCCGATGCACCCTGCAGCTCTAATAACAAGTGAAACGTCCCCGTCCACTTTTACGCTGCGTACAACAACCTTGTCCCGAGGATTTTAAAGCTACTCACGGTGAGATTTACCTCTTGAAGATCTTCGGGGCGTTCAGATCTTTTTGTCTCCAGTCATTCCACTTGATACCAACAATAGATCCTTATCTTGTATTGAGGGATTTGGATGTTTTTAAGTGTCTTTTTGGACGAAAATGTAGGCGAAGAAAACTGAGCTCCAGTGGTCACATTAAAATGAACAAATATCTGTGTCTATAACTCTAAAAAGAAAACAGATTAGTCAGAAAATAATCCCAACTCTTATTCGACATGAGGGCGAGTAAAAAAATGAGTTTGAATGTTGGTTGAAGGCATAAGAAACAGACGCTCAACAGGCATTTATCAGAAGCTTGTTTGGAACTGTCGGTCGACCGTTGAGTGATGCTGCTCAAGCTAATAGAGAAGTCAAGAGCCAGAGTGTTAAAGCAGATGTGGAGCTTTGGTTGACGAACATTCAGGATGTTAAATTGTCTGGATTGAACCGTCAGGGGAGAAACGGTGGTTTGTGTTTGACAAGAGCTCGGACCAGAATTATTTTATATTCTTCGCTCTCTGCAAAAGGGCGACCGCAGACCTGTCAAGAGTATCGAATCTGATTCTTTAAACTTTCTCAATTTTGTCATGTGGTTGATCCAAGTGGTCGATCCACACATGGCAAGTTTTGTACCGAATTCTCAATCGTATTCAATCTGTCTGTATGTAACAAAGGTGTCAACACCTACACCTGTTACATGGATGTCAAATCATAGAGTTAAGTTTAAAAAAAACAATAACCTTCAACAATTTTTTTCTTCTCTCTTCTGTGTTTATGTATCAACGATATATGCCTGGACACCGGCGGTGACTCAGGCGGTAGTCTGCGCTGTTTTGAGAGTTTTGTCAAAGTTTTGAGACCTTGACAGCGACGACTCGCATTCTTTTACGAACGAATGTTAGAATATATACGTCAGTACAACATCTTTTATTATACCCAAGTGTTGATTGTACTTATACAGGGTTTAATATGTACTTAAATTACAAAATAAATACAGTACGGTTACATAGTATTTTTTTTAAACTTTTATACTACTACTACTACTACTACTACTTTTATTATTAAAACATTTTAAGTACACCTTGTTGTCTGAAAAATACATTAAATTAAGTTCTGTGTGTTTTTTTTTACATAGGTTATGATTTAGTACCTACTAAACATGTTTTCCTCTGATCATTTCTTGAAGGGCTTTGCGGTAATGGGATTAGGAGGTGTTTGATTGGAGACGAAACCCTCTAGTGGTTATAAAGTGCAACTGCATGTAACTGGTTAAACGATGGTTAAAACCCTCGACTACACGAGTATAAAAAAAACAAAAAAAGTTCATACTTAGTACGTATGATGAACTGTTATTTTTTCCATGTTTGCGAGGAGTGTTGGATTCATATGATGAAATCCAGGTGGAACTGGATCCACAGACACTCCACACAATCAAGAGTATGTTTAACAATTTTAAAAACACACTAAACATTGACGTGAAAGAAAGGGAATCGCGGAACCAATGTGAAATACATAAGCCAAAACTTAAGGAAATGATTACTGAAAAATGGCTTATATACACAAAAAATGAACATATCTGTCAACACAAATGCACGTTAGCAAAGAAAACAAATAAAGGAGGAAAATAACAGCACTTGGAGAATTAAAAAAAAAAAAGTTTTTGGTTAATAAGAAATGGAAAAACTCAAAAGCACCTCAGAGAACAATTTAAAAACAAAAGGAAAGTCAACTTTAGGATAAAAATGATGACACAGCAGATTGGAACCGTAAAGCTTAAGGAAATACAACACAATGAAGCAAACAGGACACACAAACACACTTCTTAATGTGTCCGTAAAACTAAAAGTTAAACTGAATGTATTTATTCTAATGCCAGGCTTAAGTTGTGCATTTAATGGTTGTTTAAATAATTTATATTACCATATGTATATTATATTTTTAATGGCAAACATTTACGCCTATTATTGCAGCCGCAGCATTAACCATTCTTAAATGTGTATCTGCTCAGTTCATTTGAAATAAGCTTCTTATTTTTCATCCGGCCAAATCAGCTGTTTGCCACCTCTATAGATTGATGCAACCGGGAGTTAAACTCTCTGCATAATAGCAGTTATTTTCTGGTCAGTGGGATAGAATGAAGAAGAAATCGGCTCAGACCGTTGTCTAGAATTCATTGGGTTTTGAAGTGAGTAAATCTGCATCCCTGCTTGGAACTCCGCCACAGGCAACTCAGCTCAATGTGGCTGTTGTTTACTCGCTCGGGGCGAAACGCAAACATCTCTGTTTGTTTGCAGCAAGACTTTGTGCAATAAAACTGAGGTTGTTTTGAAGAAAAAATGTCTTTTAAGACACATTTAGAGGGTAAAATTGGATAATCAATATATACCTTTAGCAACGGAACCTTGCGGAGTAATACAATGGAATCCACGGAGTAATAGAAAGGAACCTTCGGAGTAATAGAAAGGAACCTTCGGAGTAATAGATCAGAACTTTGCAGAGTAATACAACAGAACCTCACGGAGTAATGCAACGGAACCTTGCATAGTAATATAAAATAACCTAGCGGAGTCATATAACAGAACCTCGCAGAGTAATACAACAGAACCTCGCGGAGTAGTACAACAGAACCACGCAGAGTAGTACAACAGAACCACGCAGAGTAATGCAACAGAACCTTGTAGAGTAGTACAACAGAACCACGCAGAGTAGTACAACAGAACCACGCAGAGTAATACAACAGAACCTCGCGGCGTAATAAAACAGAACCTCGCGGAGTAATGCAACAGAACCTTGCGGAGTAATACAACAGAACCTCGCGGAGTAATAAAACAGAACCTCGCGGAGTAGTACAGCAGAACCTAGTGGAGTAATACAGCAGAACCTCGCAGAGTAATACAACAGAACCTCTCGGAGTAATACAAATGAATCTCGTAGAGTAATACAGCAGAACCTCGTGGAATAATACAACAGTACCTCGAGGAGTAGTACAACAGAGCCTTGCGGAGTAATAAAACAGAGCCTCGCGGAGTAATACAACAGAACCTCACAGAGTAATACAACAGAACCTCACAGAGTAATGCAACCGAACCTCGCAGAGTAATACAACAGAACCTCACAGAGTAATACAACAGAACCTCACAGAGTAATGCAACCGAACCTCGCAGAGTAATACAACAGAACCTCACAGAGTAATACAACAGAACCTCACAGAGTAATACAACAGAACCTCACAGAGTAATGCAACCGAACCTCGCAGAGTAATACAACAGAACCTCACAGAGTAATACAACAGAACCTCTCGGAGTAATACAAATGAATCTCGTAGAGTAATACAGCAGAACCTCGTGGAATAATACAACAGTACCTCGAGGAGTAGTACAACAGAGCCTTGCGGAGTAATAAAACAGAGCCTCGCGGAGTAATACAACAGAACCTCACAGAGTAATACAACAGAACCTCACAGAGTAATGCAACCGAACCTCGCAGAGTAATACAACAGAACCTCACAGAGTAATACAACAGAACCTCACAGAGTAATGCAACCGAACCTCGCAGAGTAATACAACAGAACCTCACAGAGTAATACAACAGAACCTCACAGAGTAATACAACAGAACCTCACAGAGTAATGCAACCGAACCTCGCAGAGTAATACAACAGAACCTCACAGAGTAATACAACAGAACCTCACAGAGTAATGCAACCGAACTTCGCAGAGTAATACAACAGAACCTCACAGAGTAATACAACAGAACCTCACAGAGTAATGCAACCGAACCTCGCAGAGTAATACAACAGAACCTTTTGGAGTGATACCACATGCCTCAT
This sequence comes from Callionymus lyra, assembly GCF_982586985.1. NCBI lineage: Eukaryota > Metazoa > Chordata > Actinopteri > Syngnathiformes > Callionymidae > Callionymus > Callionymus lyra. The sequence continues at coordinate 8,329,798 of NC_141831.1, forward strand.
TAAGTAATATGGCACTGACTCACAGAGTAATACCACAGCAACTCACGGAGTAATCCAACTGAACCTTGCGGAGTAATACAACAGAACCTGTTATAGTGATACCACATGCCTTGCAGAGTATTACCATGGAGCTTTCTGGATTAAAATTACATATCCCACTTAGTATTAGCATGGCGCCTCGTGGAATAACACAACGGCGCCTCTCAGAGATATACCACAGTGCCTTTTGGAGTAATACCACAAGCTTTCAGGAGTATTACCACGACGCCTTGCGGAGTATTACCACGGCACTTCCTTGAGTAATACCACTGCGCCTCATGGAGTAATACAACAGGGTCTAGAGGAGTAATACTACAGAGCTTAGTAGAATACCAACAGTTTGACCGATTTGTACCATGTAAAATGTTTTGAGTTAAGTAAATACTGTATTTTATTTTCCTTTTAAACTTATAGATGTAACTTGATACAAAACTAACATTTTTCACCTGCTCATTATACTCTATATACTATAGATTTTTTCTAGTGTTTTATCCTTAAATTCGACTCATAGAAGCGACTCACTCCTTCTTCCCAGAAGCAGAGAAAGCTAACACGGTTCCTCCTGTTTTCCTCCACGTCCACCGAGCCGACCCACGAGTACATGCAGCGTAAGCCCGACGACCGAAATAGCAACAACTGAACCCTCAGCAGAAGTGAAACTCCAGCCCCGTCTTGGGTTTGCTTTGATTAGATCCCACAGTTGGCGGCCCGACGCCCATAAAAAAACATGTGGCGCAGTTGTTGGCCCGCGCCGCGGCACAACACACACATCTGGTCCACATTAATCTGACCCGGCCCGACTTTTTTTTCTTTTCATTGAGTAAGTGGGGAGTCAAGTTATGACTTACTGGTTTGGCTGCTCATTAAAGGAACTGAAGTCAGGGAGGGACGGAGCGTGGTGTTAACGCCAGACAATTAAAACCTGCTGTTTAAGTCGCTTGTAAAGAACAAACAAGGAGGTTTCTCTGAAAAACAGAAGGCTAATAAAATAGAACATGTTTGAATTAACAGATGCAGGGTGACGCGAAGCAGGAAGGTTGCTGGTTCACTTCCACTTTGAGGCAACCTAAAGGCTTTCTGTGTGGAGTTTGAAGCCTTGCATCGGTTCACTCCGGTTTCCTCCCACGGTTGAAAAACATACAATAGCTAATAGAAAAGCTCTATTTTTTTTTATAATTGTCCGTAGGTGTGAGTCTGTGTATGAATTGTTGTGTGTTCATCGCGACAGGCTGGCCATCTAAGAGACGATCCCTGAATAAGTAAAGGAATAAGCGAAAGGAAACAAATAAATAAATAAAAAATTTAGATTAACTGGGAAAACGATCAGGTTCATTTAAACAAACTTTTTTTTCCCACGGCGACATGAATACCTATTAATGTTCCTTTTCTTTTCTTCGGAAGTAAACTATTTAGTCTAAAATTCCCTTCACAGTTTATTTCATTTTCTCCTGAACTTTTGGTGCCTTGCCTGTCTGAGACCTTGGCTCCTGCATGGGTTTTAGTAATGTTGTAACGATTCCTAAATGTCCGATTCGATACCGATATTCGGAAAATTTAAAATACTCAATTTTATTTGAATAAGAAGACGAAATACAAAATGAAATAATAATTATACCATAAGTAATATAGTAAAATAGAAATGGAAGATACAAAACCGTGCAATATCAGAAGGATAAAAAAGACCCCTAAATTAAAAAATATATTTTTTAATTAAGAAGAAAGGTGGTGAAATAACCTCTTTTACAACTATTAACAATTAACAAAAAAACATGTTAAATATGTTCGGTATACAAAGAAAGTGCAACCATGACAACACATTTCATGTCTGAGGTGCAAAGAATAAGTCAAATAAAACATCGACCGACCACTTTGTTTATACAACGAGTCCCTTGGAGGTGGAGACTTCTGGGATTGATGACGCAGCAGTGAAAAACCTTAACCTTAAACCAAGAGCAGGGTCAAATAATAATAGTTTTAAAGCTTCAAATATATTACATACCTTTATATATACATTTTCCCAGAGCTCCTGAATAAGAAGACAATGTAAAGTCACTGATAATTACTGAAAACCAGTCTTTTATTTCCTCCTAGAATTGTCACATTAACACAGTCGAATGAACATCCAGGCCTCGAGGTCTTCTCCTCGGCCCACGCCTCTTGACCAATAAAAAAAACACACCCTGGGCCCGTTCTGGATCGCACTGGTTTACACAGGCCACTGCACAAACAACCGAGCCGACGATTTGTGTGTGTTTTGAGATCAGACGAAAGAAAATGAAAAATAGAAAATACACACATTAGAAAAGCCGCCAAATCTCATCACCCGGGCCTCCGTCTCTTCTTTAGCTCCTGCTGGTGTGATGTATCACATTTGGATGTGTGAACAAGCTCACTTGCCGGCCGGGGCTTGTCGGAGCCACCAGGAGCTGTCACATTGGTTTAGATGCCACGTTGGCTCTGGAACCCTCCCAGGCAAACATGCAAACCTCAGGTTATTGGAAAAGCTAAAGCCAGTGGAACAGTTGGTTCGCGCTCCCGAAACAACAAAGAAAACCTCGCAATACTCACAAATCCGTGACTGGATTTGGATTTTGGAACGTGCTAAAACAAACCTTCTGGATAGGTATTATGCTAAACACACGCAAGGAATGCTAATTTAAAATCTTTCCGGCACTTTTCCTTGGTTTTCTTGAAAATATATGCAATAAATTCTGCAAGTACTCTGTTTCAGAAAAGCTGAATAAACTCAGTAATACAATGTCCATGAAGCTCTGGTAACAATGTCTGATTACGTTTAATTTATTGTAAATTATAAGATAATAAAAGGGTTTTAAAAATCATATTTCCATCATTAGGAAGAAGGGAACACACTCTTTTAAATGGGAAAACTTGAAATAAATAAGTGCTTTAGTAATAAATATCGAAAACAAAGCTCAATTTATTATCGTAGTATTTATACCATTTGGTTTTGCTTGTATAATTATTGCATATTGTTTAGTTTTTGGCGCATTTTATTCACATAAACCTCATAAAAGAATGATGGACTGACTCGAAAAGCACTTACACAACACATAACTCTGCCAAGGGCATAATTTCAGATGACAATAAGAAAGAAACATTTTGTATTTATTTCAGGCAAAAAAACATGAATAAAAATAAAATAACTATATACCGTTATGGACAAACGTATCATGTTTTTGTTGTTGTTTATATCTTTGCATGTTGGTCATTTTCAATAGCATTTTATTCACATACACATCATAAAAGACTAACTAGAAAAGCACTGACAGAACACATAACTCTGCCAAGGGCGTTGTTTCAGACAACCTCATATAACGACAGCGTCCAATCCAGTGGATTCAACCATAAAGTGACTTAAGAGAGAAACATTTACACATTATCTTTTAGTTTTAGGTAAAAGGAAACAGAAAACAAGTGAAGAAAAAGATCAAGAAAAGACTAAACTAAATACTGGACTGATTTTTGTTGTTATATATATATTATTTAATTTTGTTAAGAGTGCATTTTATTTACATAAACATCATAAACAAATCATGTACAGACAAAAAATATAAAACACTGAGACTGCACATACCTCTGCCAAAGTTCCTAATTCAACATGTATGTATAGAAACACAGCATCCAATCAGGTGGATACATTTTTTTAATATTTTTAAAAATCCAATGTTTTCAATAATTGTTGGGAAAAAAATTGTGTGGTGGTAGTTTAAAAAATATATTTTTTCAATATTCTTTAAATTTGAGGCACAAACCCCCCAAAAAATATAAATAAATTGACAAAAAAAGACAAAATAACATGGAATTATCTAGTAAATGAATCATATATAAATATATTTTTTTCTAAATAGTATTGCATATTCATTAGCTTTATGTGTATTTCATTTATATGTAAAAAACGTTTAGAAAAGTACTGGCATACAAACCAAGCTTTTTTATATAAACACAGCATCCAATTCAATGGATACAACCACAATAAAATAACCTCTTTGATAATATTTCATGAACTTTGTGTTGCTATCCATGAAAAATAAATAAAAAATATCTGTTCAAAATTCCTTTAAGTTGAGGCAAAACCAACATATCATTAAAAATACAGAAAAAAACAAAAGGACACACTGAAAATGATCCAGCGAATGTATCAAATACATATATATTTTAAATATATTTTTGCATATTTGTTAGTTTTATGTGCATTTTATTTACATATGAAAGGATTAGAAGAGCTCTGACACGGCGCATACCTCTGCCAAGGGAAAAATCCCACATGGTCTTTTATTTTACTAGTATAAAAAAGCGTAGGTAACGACTTCATAAATTACAACTTACAAAAAATATATTTATAGCACAGGAAAAACTTGACATTAAAAAAACTAATCACATATAAGAATTCCATCTATAGAACGGACTGGCGAACAGGATACACTCCGTCTTCCAGAGACGCCATTAAGGGAATAAGTCATCGTATAAATTCACCGTATTTTTCCACGAGGAATCAAACCATTGAAATACATCCTTAAACGACGACGAGTCGCTTCTAAAAAAATAACGCGTCCTCAGATTCTCCGGCGCGGTCGCTAATGGCCTTATTTCTCGGCGGCTGTAAGAGAATCAGAGATCTCTGTTACACACATTCTCTCCAGTCGTCCGCTGAGCTGTCAACAAGTGGAGGAGAATCTGTTGCCCGAAACAAAAAAATCACTCTTTCAAAATCTGGTCCGAGACACATTTGTTGAGCAGCAAATTGGAATAAAATCAAACTGTTTTTTTCTGCCCTGTAGTGAAATAGTCCGACGCTGACAGGAATATTGACCATATTTCTCCACTTGTTTATTTCCCTGAAAGGCCCCCAGATGTGTCCCAGATGGATTGTCGGTCGAGAGCCGTTTGGATGTGAGATGGACTTGGATTGGAGGGGGGGGGCGGGGGGGCGGTTGTGGTTTGGGGTTGGGGAGGGGTCCTGCCTTTGTTGCTGTTAAATATAGGCCTTGGAAAAACCACAAATTGACAGCCCTGCCTTTATATTAGATCATTCTGGGGCTGCCTTGGCTCACAGACACACAAATGAGAAACAGACGCACACACCTACACACACAATAGTGTATTCCGTGCACCTCCTTCAAGACCGCACATACATTAGGAAGATACTTCAAAAAACCCCTCCGAAGATTGGATATCTAGAGATGTTTCGCCGCCTTGATGCTTCTCAGTGTCGCTCTATTGTATCATCTGGCTTCACTTCATGTTTTCATGTGTGTGTGTGTGTGTGTGTTTGTGTGTGTTTTTTTTCTTTCACTCAGTAATTTTAGGGGCAGCAGCTTGTCTGTTCTGTCAGCTGCACAAGCTCTGATGTCTGATCGTGATAAACACACAGTCCCAGGCTCGCTGTGAATTAGCTTTGGAAGCACAAATTGCTTCTCAAATGAGATTTTTTATTTATTTTTTTGTTGTTGTGTGTTTGTTTTTTTTTTTGAAGTCAAGCGTACGTAACGAGGAAAAGAGTCTGGAAAATGACACACACGTGTGCACAGATGAATATTTATCGAGTCAACGTCACATGTGTCGAAACTCAAGGCTGTGTATCGATCTAGTATATCTATCGATCTTAAACGTTCAATACCAGAACCAGTAGCGATACCTTCACTTAAGATACCAGTTCCTGAACAATACTTATTTTACCAATTTAAACAGATCAATTCTAACAAAAATATCATAAAATCTTACATTTTTATCTTTGATTAATCTCCACTTCAAGCTGTTTTCTTCAGAAAAATAATAGTTAATAGTTTCCAGAGCACAAGAATACTTTAGAATATTTAGATTTACTGTATATACTTTTACCATTTTTTTGGGGGGGGTTTAAATCCTATTTAATCTTTATTTTGTCATGGTTTAGAGATTAATATGGTGAGTTTTAGATAAACTGATATTATTAACGATTAGCATGTGAATATTCGCTTTTGTGTTGCAATTAAACTTCCGTCCGCTAGATGGCAGCAGTCATCACGCAGCCAGAGAAACAATGAAATCCTGCGAGATCCCGGCAGTGTCTGAGGACAAGAGGATACAGTTGTTTTAAGTAGCTTTTAAATCTGATGTTTATATATTTTGGTTTCAAAACAAATGAAAGTAGTTACGACTTCGTCAAGAGTCATGTTGTCTGTAAATTCTGCAACACCAGAGTCAAGTACTCGACAATACTACACATATATCCTTGTTACTACAGTTTCAGAACATATCGTATTGTTATTCGTATCGTATCACTTGATTCTTGCCAATACACGCCTCTACTAAGATTTTCTTTTTTTAAGACGTTTAATTGTCTAATAATTGTCATAAATTGGATCTAGTGAATCTATTAAATATATACAAAGATTGAAGCACAAAAAACACAAACATATTAATAAAAATACAGAAATAACAAAAGGACATACGGAATTGGTCCAGCGAACGTATTGAATACATATATTTTTAAGTATATTATCGCATATTTATTAGTTTTAAGTGCATTTTATTTACACTTAAAAGGATTAGAAAAGCTCTGAAACAGCGCAAACCTCTGCCAAGGGGAAAAATTCCAGATTATCTTCGATTTTACTTTATTTTACGTCACAAAAATAATTCCAACTTTATTAATGTTGGAAATTTATTAATTAAATAAAATTCACTTTTACAGATTTATTTTTTTAGATTTTTAATTTTCTCATATTTGGCATCAATGTGATCTAAACACACACTTGTCTTTGTGTACTTTATATTTCGCAGAATAAACTAACAATATATAATAAAGGTGGGTCAGAATCTGAATAAATACAAGTATAATCTTATATTATTATTGCTATTGAGGATTGTATCGTAACTAAGTAAGATAGTACTCTTTTTTTTATTATTTATTTTATATAAATAAGTAACTATCAATACTGAACCCATAAGTAAGAAAACTGTTATTTAACCATATTTAAAAAAAAACGTGTTGACATAAACGGACACCTCTGCAAGATTTATTTCAAGGATCAAAAACACATTCACACAGTTCAAGGTTGGATAAAGCTTGAAATTGCTCTTCCACGGCGGCACCATTTATTTGCTCTCCATCAAGAAGGAATACAAAAAAAAAAAAAGAAAGAAAAGATTGGACTTGTGAACATGTTAGCGTCGGGGTGAAGAAAAGCATTTAATGGATGCTTAAGGTTATGGAAGCTGTCACACGTGGAAAAGCTCGGTGGAATTGAGCAAATATCTTCAGCACAAAACGCACAAGGGGCCAATGTGTGGTTTTCTCAATTGATTTTTTTATTTTTTTTCGGGGGCCGTATCGGTGTCACCGGGGCGACGACGTTGATGGGAGAGTGTAGCTGTCCTCTGGCCCATTAGAGCCCGCGATGGGTCCGCCGGGAGAATGGAGGTTTGGGAGCGAGGCTAAAAGGGTGATCGCATTAGTGACATCCATCAGGATTGCTTTGGAAAAAAAGAAAAGAAAATGGTGGCTCGTGGAAGGTGAACTTGACTCCCCAACGATTGAGCCAATATCTGCCGAGGATCGTGGACCACAGAGAAATCTCACCTTTCGGTAAACTCACTTATGTTGGTAGATGGAATCTTGTTATTCTGTGGAACTGTTACTGAGCCTCAGGGGAAGAAATAAATATTGATATGAATTCTATTCAATTGATTATCACCTTCTGAAAGGAGATTTTTTTTTTAAAAAGATCCAATTTTCTCTGGAATAACATCGACCTTTGACTCTTGACACGTGAAGACGTTCATTTCAGTCAAGTTTACTGGATTTCTTTTATTCGCCATTATATCTTATTTTATCAGTTTTTGAATCTTATTGTCAGTTTTTAAATACTTTAACCCGTACTTGGTGAAAAATAATGAATTGGGAATTTCTTTTTTAAATTCATAGTTTTCTAATTTAACAGCGCCCCATCTGCTCACTCATGGTACTGCATCATTGGTTCAACAGTTAAATAGTAAGTAAGTAAATAATTATGTAATGTTAAGTAATTGTGCCATTTTTTGGTAATATTTGTGGTGATAAATTGGAAGATAAATTCCGTAATTAGTGTATTTTTTTGGATAAATTACTCGACTGTATTATCAACTATTTCCGCGCTCGCTGTATTGGAAATATTTTAAAATATAAGTACTCGTAGTACTAGTTCTCCTAGAAGTACGTATGTATGGAGTACACTGGGCCATCCCATAATAGAACTGTATCTAGTATAATTGGACATCCCATAATAGTAAAAGTAGAAGTAGTAGTTGAAGTAGCGGTAAAAGTAGTAGTTGAAATAGAAGTTAAAGTAGGAGAAGAATTGGAATTAGTAGTAAAATTACAAATAGTAGAATAGTAGTAAAAGTCGCAAGTCCTCCAATGTTTTCTGACTTTTGTTTGGCGCTAATTTATCGGATTCTGTCGCGATCGACCAAAAAACTATGCAAGCATGTAACCGGGACAATATTATATTTCTTACTAAATTACTCAGTTAGTAAAATTTAATTGTAGAAAAAAATCGTAGAAAAAAATCTTTTCTCAAAAGTCGCAAGTCCTCCAACGTTTTCGGCCTTTTTTTTGGCGCTATTTATCGGAATCTGTTGCAATGGGCCAAAAATATTATGCAAGCATGTAACAGGGACAATAACATATTTAGAACTAAATTACTAAGTTAGTAAAATTAAATCATAGAATAACGTAAGTAAGTAAGTAATATTTATTTATATAGCGCTTTTCGAGACCAGGGTCACAAAGCGCTTAAACAATCAAAACAATACTCAAAAAAGTACATACTTTAAAGATCAAGATAATACTGAGAACAACACAGGAGTTCCAGAAAATCAAGGAAAAGCCTGAACAAATAGAAACGTCTTAAGATGTTTCTTAAAGGAGTCAGTAGATCATCAAGCGCAAAGAGAGAGAAGATCGTTCCAAAGCTTAGGAGCAACAGCCTGAAAAGATTTCTCTCCTCTGGTCCTGAACCGTGTGCGTGGAACCATAAGTAGATTCTGATCCACAGACCTCAGAGCCCGAGCTGGGGTATAAGGCTGGATCAGATCAGTGATGTACGGAGGAGCCTGACCATGAATAGATCTGAAAGTAAGAACCAGAATTTTAAAGTTGATCCTGAAAGAAACTGGAAGCCAGTGAAGAGTTTTAAGGATCGGAGAAATGTGAGTTCTTCTACTAGAGCGGCTCAGAATTCTCGCTGCAGACGTCTTTTCATAAAAGTCACAAGTCCTTCAACGTTTACGGCCAAAAATCTAGGCAAACATGCAACCGGGACAATAACACATTTCTAACTAAATTACTCAGTTAGTAAAATTCAATCGTTGAAAAAAATCTTTTTTTAACAGGTTAAACGAAGTTTGTCCTTTTTTGTCAAGAGATTCAAAATAAATGATAATGAAAGGAAGCCCTTATTAAAAAACAATTAACCCGAGTGAAATATGAGCAGCTTTTTTTAAAAAAACTTCTGACAAGTATCACATTAAAAGCCCGACAAGAGATTCAAAGTCAGGAAAAAAAAGTGACAGAAACGACTATTTTCTTTCATTTGCAGCGTTTAGATTTTCCCCTTCAGTATCCGTCGATATATCCGCCCGAGTGCATTGTGCGAAGGACAAAAAAAGGAGAAATGGAAATGGAGCCGGTAACTGTGACCTGCATGAAAAAAAAAATATACAGTGAATTCTCATTTTTTTTCCCAGCGTTTCACCTCCCGGCTCGTGACGTCACTTTCTTATCCAGGAGGGATGAAGCCTGGATACCGACCTTCGACTTTGCCCTTCGCAAAAAACAATAACTATAATAATCTTGCCTTCTTCCCCTCCCCCCCCCCCCGGAGGTCGCACTTACAAACCGTTGCTCCAACTATTTGGAGAGTTTCTGCTTCTCCGAAATATATTCTTGTCCTTCATGTGGGAGTCTGACTGATGGGCTGCTCCGTCATAAGAGCTAATATCAGTTCGTCCGCGAGCTCTTGCAAATTGAATTTTCTTGAATTTATTTAACAATGCGTGTCCCAGGTTGCTTCAAATCCTTCATTTATTTTTCTCATCCATTAATATTTTTTTTGCCTCATCTAACACCTTTTGAGGAAATCCAAGCGTAAGTCGGTCATTTGACAGAAAATTGGCTTTTTTTTTTTTTTTTTTGCAAATGAACTTCCATTGACCCGGATAATTGACCGGTTTGAGCCGAAACACACTGAAGGCTTTTTTTTGTACGCTCGTCCGTCATTAAGTCCTTTCCTGCTTTTTCCTTCCCTTTTCTCTCGCTGTCGTTCACTCTCAGGTTATTCATCGAACGCTTAATCATTTCTGGGAATCGAACTGTTAAAGGACGTGGAAATGTGAGATGAATTCTAATCACAGAAAAGACTTGTTGGAATTATTTTTAACATATATATATATATATGACATATTTACCCCGGTATCGGCACCGAAGACGTGTCATCCTCCTACTGCTGCTGAAATTGCAACTGTAAGTATATGCATATATGTATATATATATACGTATATATGACATAACTTCTGTTTACAACTTCACTAAGTTGGAGCCATTTATGATGAAAGTTTCCATCGATCCATACTCAGTTTTGTGGGCGTTTTAGTGACAATTTAGTGTGTATAGAGCACTACATTTCACATACTAAGAATTGAGACGCACTTATGCACTAAAAATACTACTAAAAGTTGTTAGTACGCAAGTAGACACAGCTATGAATTACTCTGAAAATAATCTCAACCCTTAGTCGACATGAGGGTGAGTCGGAAATAAGTGAAATCACTTAAAAAGATTCATTTATTGGTCATTATATTATAATTTAACCGTTTTTATCTTAATGTCAGTTCATGAATACTATAACCGGTCCTTGGTGCAAAATAATATTTTTTTTATTCTAATTTATAGTTAAAACAGCGCCTCATCTGCTCACTCATGGTACTGCATTATTGGTTCAACAGCTAAAGTGCGTATTTATTCATGAATTGTTCTAATTGTGCCATTTTTTCGGTTATATTTGTGGTGATATATTGGAAGATAAATTAGTGTATTTTTTGGATAAATTACTCGACTGTATTATCAACTATTTCTGCGCTCGCTGTATTGGAAATATTTTAAAATACAAGTACTCGTAGTAATAGTACTCCTAGTAGTACGTATGTATGGAGTACACTGGAACATCCCATAATAGAACTGTATCTAGTATAATTGTACATCCCATAATAGTAAAAGTAGAAGTAGTAGTGGAAATAGTAGTAAAAGTAGAAGTTGAATTAGAAGTAAAAGTAGAAGAAGAACTGGAATTAGTAGTAAAAATAGAAGTAGTAGTGGAATAAGAAGTACAAGTAGTAGTGGAATTAGATGTTCTTTGTCTTATTCAAAAGGAAGGTTTTTTAATTAAATTTCAGCTCTGTACCTCAAAATATTTAGAAAGGTACACCCTTTTAAAAGTTGCATGTCCTCAACAAGTCATACTTTTATTTAGCGCTAACTTATCGGAATCTTTCGAGATTGGCCAAAAAATTACTCGAGGGACAATGACATATTATTAACTAAATTACAAGGCCTTTGCATTTTTTCATCGTACAAAAAGAACTTTTCTTAAAAGTTGCAAGTCCTTCAACGTTTTCGGACTTTAGTTCGGCGCTAATTTATCGGAATCTGTCGCGATCGGCCAAAAAACTACGCAAGCATGTAACCGGGACGATATTATATTTCTAACTAAATTACTCAGTTAGTAAAATTCAATCGTAGAAAAACATTTCAGGTCAAAAGAAGTTTGTCCTTTTTTGTCAAGAGATTCAATCGAACTTTTGTTTTTGAGTCAAAAATAAGAGAAATCACTTAAAAACACTATTAGACTTTACCACATTTGAAAGCTAATAATTACGCAGGAAAGCTAACACGTTCAGTGAATTACGAGTGCGACGACACCTCGTAATGAACTCCTGGAATAATGTGCAGGCCTAGTGTTTCCATCCCTTCTTTTCCCGTCGCTCCTCCGAACCTGTGATTAGACGCCATTAACGCCTCAGCTGAGACTGATGGAGTCACTTTGACACCGTCGGTGGAGAGATTAGGTGGGGGGGGCGGCGAGATGTTTGTGGGGCGAGGGGGTGGGGGGTGGTGCATGTATGTGTTGACAAGGAGCGAGCAGGTACGTGAAAAGTGTGAAAAAAAAAGGTGAATCGGGAGTAGACGTCAATGTTTGATGTGCGCCGATGCTAACGTGCTAGCCAAAAAAAAAGATGGTATCGCCGCGCGTGAGCTACATCTGCGCCGCGCTGTCAGGTCGGCTAATGAATGATTCGCTCCGTGTCGGGGGGGAGAGTGGAAGAATCTCGGGCGAAGAGATTTATCAAAATGACACTTAAAGGCTTGTCGACATGTGAGCCGCTCAGCCGGAGTGGAGTACAACTCCCTCAGCTCGGGCCCCAAAACACTCGCACATCTATTCAGATTTTCGCCGCCGTCGGTCGAGGCTGACCAGGCCGTCCGATCAATGCGGGCGGACGTCCGTGTAATTATGATAGATTGGATTCTTCTGAGCATTTAAAGTGTTGGGAATGGGAGTCCCGGACGTTCCCTCACATTTTTGGGAGATTTTTTTATTTTTTTTATTAAGTATGAGCTTTTTTCTGTATCCGGTCATTTGTATTTGTCAGATTATCGTCTTGACGGATTGTGTTTTCCCCACATTAAGTGATACATTGAGCGGAACTTTTAAAGTATTTAGTTCCGTCTCTCTCTCCATCCATCATGCTTTTATTGGGATGAATATGTTTCGATTTTAAAGTGTTCAATTTTAACCTCGTTTATGAAGATTCCAGAATAAAATCAATTTATATGTAGTTATTGATGTATTTGATAAAAAAAATGCTTTTTCATGATTTGTCTTGGCCTTTTAAAGTATATAGTTTAAACTGTGTATTGTATTTGATTTTTAAAGCACTTTGTGACCCTGGTCTAGAAAGATCTTTACATAAAACCTTTACTTACTTACTTACAATACTTATAATTGCTTTAAAAAATTAAAAATAAAACGAAAAAACATATATTTACACACATTTAAATCATATATATCATTTCATTTACTATCATATTTAACTTCAACATTATTTTCAAAGATTAACCTTCAGATAAAAGCAGCAAAAATAAAAAAAAATATTAACAGAAATATTTATTTTCTTTCTAGTTTTAAATTCTACTAATTTTAGATGGTTTTTAGTGTTTTCTATTATTTTGAATTTGACAGAAACAAGAGTCTTGATTTTTCAAGACTAACAAGATAATCTTACTTCATAGAAAAGTTGGTGGTTTTTTTTTCAAATAAAACAAAAAACATTTTAGTCATTAATAAAAATACACAGAAATAAATAATATTTTTGGCTAAATTTGTTTACAAGAAAATGTTGTCAAAGAACATTTAAATAATAAACGACATCAATGTTATTGTCTAACATGCTGATTCCAAAAATTCACAGTAAAAAAATGTACATGTTACATTCATTTTTTTGGCTCTCGATCCAGGAAGTTAAGACCTCCCACCACAAGATGGCGGCCTTTCCTGTAATCAAGCTGTTTGTAACAACATTTCCAAAAAAACATTTAGTTCTGTTTTTATTCATTATTATATATTGTCAGCGTTACTTTGCATGCAATGTCTTTCAGATATAAACAGCCAAAATAAAATTGTATGAAAATTATAGCGGGAAGACTAGTGCTGTGTCTCAAATCGCATACTACTCTCAGTATACTAGAAGTTAGTATGCATCAGTTTAGTGTACATACTAACTAGTATGCAAATTCTCCACAGATAGTATGTCTCAAATCAAACTCTGCTGCTACACGCTAACCGGAAATCACATGACAGCTTCTTCTTCTACTACTATTTAACGATGGTTGCAACCAGCTGTTTGAACGCTATCGCCACCTGCTGGCAGCACGTTTTGCAAGTTTGGAAAAAGAAATAAAGAAAAAATATGAGAATCTAAATATTCGCGAGATATTTAAGCTGATATCAGCAGCGAAGACGTGTTTATCCTCCTACTGCTGCGGAAAATGCACCTGTAAGTATATGAATATATATGCATTTATATATGACGTAACTTCTGTTTAAAACGTCACTAAGATGGCGGACGTTTAGTATGGTTAGTGTCCATCGAACCATGCTCAGTTTTGTGGGCGTGTTAGTACGCCAATTTAGTGTGCATGGCGCACTAAATTTCGCATACTAAGAATTGAGACGCACTAACGCACTAAAAATACTAACTTTTAGTACGCTAGTATGTGATTTGAGACACAGCATAGGATTGTTTTGATGCAACAAGATGGTCAAATAATTAGTTTTTAAGTCAGTCATTAGGATAGTTTTCAGTTATACTTCATTTAATGAAGTGTTTTGATGTGTAAAGAATAAAAGAAAAACTCTTCTTTTGCAATATAAAGTTTCTGAAAGTTATAATCAATAGAAGAGCAATTTAACCTGGTGACAAATCAAGTCAAAAAATTAAAAACAAACAAACATTACATTGCATTTCAAATGCATTTGGAGTTCACGATCCAGGCATTCCAGGCCTCCCACCACAAGATGGCGACCTCTCCTTCAATCACACTGTTTACAACCAAATGTTCAGTTGTGTATTCATGTATAATTTGATTTCTAAACATTATGTTGTAGAAATTAGCACCTTGTTTTCTTTCAGAGCCACCAGTCGGTTATAAACAGAATCGACCATTATTGGTTCCCGACACGCAGAAGTAATTAACCTGACTGTACACAAAAGAGGAATTACAACGGCTCCGTCAATGACACTAATATGAACAAATTAGTCCAGCCAAGTGTTTGCCAATCAGAGTGAAAACATGCCGATTATTTCTTGCGAGTCGACTCCAGCCGGCTCTTTGATGGCGCTTTGGCACCTAAATTAATTTACCTTTCAGGGGAAAGAAAAAGAAAAAAAACAAGCAGTCACACCTGTAGCTCAACTAAAGTGCAAATCATAATTTGTGTCACTCAGAAGCTCAGAGAAGAAAAAATACATCTTTAAACCTTAATTACGTGTAGTTAAATATTGGCAGCCGCATAATTCATTGTTCACCACAACAAACGTGATTATAAAACTACCTTTGAGTCTCGTGATTACGAGGAGGAGGAATTTGAAATGTGGAACTCTTGAAAAACAACTTGAGCATTTTCCCTTGTTAATATGTGATTTATTTCTTCTTAAATCTTCCATCCGTTATGTGATATTTGAAGCATTGCGAAGAAATGGTTTGAAAGAAGAAATCAAGGACTTATTGATAAAGAGATAATGTTGGTGGTTATCATGGTTTTACCGTCTGGATCCAGTCATATTTTGCAGGATTAACCACCTCATGTCAGGAATGTTGCGCCGTTTTATTTTTTGATTTGCTAACGGCAAAAAGACCTTGAAAACCAAGATCAGAATAGAACGAGTGTCAAACTCCCGACTAATAGTTTTGTGAAAATCAAAGTAGAATAAAATCCATTAGATTAGATTAGATTAGTAAGTAAATAAGTAAGTAAATTATATTTATATAGCGCTTTTCCAGACCAGGGTCACAAAGCGCTTAAACATTTAAAACAATACTCAATAAAATATATACTTAAAAAGTTAAAATAATACCGAGAACAAAACAGGATTTCCAGAAAATCAAGATCCAGATCCATAGACCTCAGAACCTGAGCTGGGATGTACGGCTGGATCAGATCAGTGATGTAAGGAGGAGCCTGACCATGAATAGATCTGAAAGTAAGAACCAGAATTTTAAAGTTGATCCTGAAGGAAACTGGCAGCCAGTGAAGAGTTTTAAGGATCGGAGAAATGTGAGTTCTTCTACTAGAGCAGGTCAGAATTCTCAATTAATTCAAAATTAGACAGACTTTATTAATCCCACTGGAGATATTCATCAGGGAATCAGCTTTAAGTTCACAGCAGACGATAGTTCATAAAAAGAAGAACAAAGTGCGAATAAAAGAACAAATAGTGAATAAAAGAACAAAGTGCAAGGGATGACAAAGTGCAAATATAACAAACATGGATCTAAGGAAATAACAAGTTTCTTATCATTCTTCAAGTAAACTTCGATAATCAAAGAAAATTCAGGACTAAACAAAGACCAGCCAAGTAGATAAACATTGATGATCATTTTGTGACCTATGGATGCTTGTAAGTAAGTAAGTAAGTAAGTAAGTAATATTTATTTATGTTTAAGATAACATAAGTAAGCGATAGTATATATACCAACATTTCTATTAGGACGTCCAGTAGTAGTAAAACTTACGTCCAAGGATGGGAATTGTATGATTAACAACCTTGTGGTTGAATTAAAGGCAACAACAATATGATACGAGATATTGGAGAACACACGCTGGTAATTTACATTCAAGATAGTCATTTTAAATGAAGTAATTAACCTTCGAGGCCATGTTTTGTTTTTCAAGCACATACTTTATAGTCACGCTTCAGGGGTTCTGACTCACAAACACGACCAGAGTATATTGAACGTTTCCATGTAGTCAAAGAGAGAATATGATTAATGTAGATTTAAAAAAAAAGGGAAAGAATCTGGCAAAGTATCATGATATGAGGGGAAGGGTACGATATATTAGGATTTAATGTAATGATATGAAACTGTAGTAACCGTAATATATGTGTAGTATTGTCGAGTACTTGACTCTGGTGTTGTAGTATTTACAGACCACATGACTCTTGACGAAGTCGTAACTGCTTTCATTTGTTTTTCAAACCAAAATATGTCCAAACATCAGCTTTATAAGTCGCTGGAGTCACTGTATCCTCTCGTCCTCAGTTATCACTGAGATTTCTTTCTTCCTTTAGCTGCGAAAGATGTATTGACGGCTGCCATATAGCGGGCGGAATTTTAATTGTAACACAAAAATGAACAAATGCTGTGAATATTTGGAAATAAAATTAAAAAAAATTGAATTATTGAATTATTAACCATAACAAGTATATGAATAATACCACAACATATATATATATATATATATATATATATATATATATATATATATATATATATATATATATATATACATTTTTTATTTTTTAATTTTTTATTATTATTATTTCTGTTTGTTTTTTAATCGATACTTTGCTGTTAATAAAATATCTTGAAATGGTATCGACTGTCTGAACCCCTAACTTTGGACATTCTTGCAATAAATCTTGTAATAAATGTTATTTGTAAATAATATTTAATGTTACACACACTTAATTGACATTTAAACCATAATAGAATTATTATAACGTTTCAAATATCATTTGAAACCCCCCCCCCAAAAAAAAAAAAAAATAAATAAATAGAGTGCTGTTGAATATAATATGTATTATGAATATTGCGATATTGAAGTGTGTAGATATGTGTTCTCACCTCTACCTTTAGACTTTAGAGTTTCATTTATTGTCACAGAAAACACAGCAGTGAAACTGGCAATGAAATTTCGTTGCTTGGCAACCGTTAAAAAACACAGCAGAGTGAATGTATATATAAAAAGTATAAATATTAATAAGTTAAAAATAGTGCAATATAGTATAAACAGAATAAATAACGTTTTAAATATTGCATATAATAATGAATGTATATAAAAGTATAAATATAAATACATTAAAAATAGTGCAATGTGTTATTAATAGAATAAATACATAATATATTAAATATTGCGTAGCTCAAGTCATATTTCATTCAGCAGTCTGAAGGCCAGAGGGAAGAAGCAGTTTCTAAATGAGAAACCTACGAGTGTGTGAGGCGACGACACCGTGAGTCAAGTTAGCGTCAACAAAAAAAAAAAAAAAATCTTAAATCTCTCCGTCACGTTTCCCTTGTCTGGCCTGTCAATCTGAAGTTCAATCTGAATAACTTCCTCTCATCTTGAATGAGCAGAGATTACATCTGCTTTATCTAAATGATAATCTGCCTTTTTTTTTTTATGTTACTCTGTCTCTCCGTCTCTCTCGCTAAGAATCTTCACATCGTGAGCGTCTTACTGTCTGTCTTACAGACGAGGCGAGAACAATCAGATGAAGATAAAGCTGCAGCTTTTTTTAAAACACTCGTCTCCGGGAGGTTCTGACTTTTAACAATCGGGATAAATACGCGGAGGACTTTTTTTCAGAAGGCGTAGATAAATGACGGGGCCTGTAATGTGCGTTAATATGTCGGTTACGATTTGGTTTTAGTCGCCGGCGCACGAGCGCGATCAAAAACCCATTATTCCTAATGACCTCCGACGTCCCTCGCCGTCCCGACTCCTCGGAAAAGATGATTTGTGACACTATCTCGCGATCTCGACTCTTTTTTCCCCGACATATAGAACCGGAATAATGATAATATTCATTTCTAATAAACGGGAACATATGAGGAAGATAAAGCCGCTCTTCGAGACAGTTTGTCAGGTTTTCACAATAAAAAGGAGAAAAAAAAAGGGAAAGATTTTTGTGTTTTCTTTTCAATTCCTCAAGCTGTGTGAAGTGGACTTTGAGAAGTGTGTTCCTGTCTTTGTGTTGCTGACATCCTCGTTAGTCTTGACATGTTTAATAAATGTGTGTCAGTTTGTGGAGACACTTGAACGTATTAATATTGACTTAAAAAGATCCTCTTTGGGAAAAAAACTATTGAAATATTACAGTTGTGCGTCCGGGCTTTAATATTCCTTGTTATCTGAATATCTAAGACAGGAAGTGATGCGTCTGTGCGTTAATTAGTGTTAAATGACAAGATAATTGACACACAAAGCAGGACTTTATATGTTATTAATTGTTTGTGTTGGAGACGGGAGTTGCATTCATTTCCATCATGGCTAAAGTTTTGAGATGCAGCCCTAAGCTTACAAAAAAACAGGAAACTGACTTTTAAATGAAAGCTTTAAACAACTACATGTGGTCCTGAGGGCTGAGCCGGAGACCCTTCAGTTTTCATGACAATTTGCACTCATGCTGTTGTAACAAAAGGGGGTCCAGAAAGTGACGTTCCGAAGTAGTTAAGTGCTGCTTTAATATCTGATAATTGACTCAAGTCAAGAGACGTCAGACGTCGGAAGTAAGAAAGTTTTTTTTATTAACAGTAAAACTTTTAGCAACACGTAGCTTACGGAACACGGTACTTTAGTTGATTTGCATTAGTTATATTTCCACATTTTCTTCTTTATTTTTGAGTTCAGGGTTAAGGACAACGTCTTCCATGTTTAATTGTGTTTATAATTGTTTCACTTGCTTTGATTTTATCATAATTAATATTTATTTCAAACATTGTTTCACAGATTATCTTCTAAAAAGGATTTTTTTTTTTAATTTGTTTTTATTCTGTGCTTCCAAATCATGCACAATTTTAATCGTAGTTCTTTGAAGTTTTTTATTTCAAAACTGTGTGTATAGAATTTACATCATTTGTTAATTTTTGTGTTGCAATTAAACTTCCGGTCGCTAGATGGCAGCGGTCATTTCATCCTAAAAACAGCTAAAGGAACAATGAAATCCTTGAAAACCCCCGCAATGACTGAGGACGAGAGGATACAGGGTCGATTTTAAAAGTGATGTTTGGACATATTTTGAATTTGTTTTATTTATTCAACTAAAAGAAAGTGTAAAATTATGCAATTGTTTCAAAATATATATGTCATTTTGAATCATATCTCAAGCTAAATGTATAGTATCGTGAGATTTGTGTATAACTACAAACCCTATCAATAACATTTTCATTTTTATCACTTTTTTTATCATGATGTGTCCTTTTTATTTTTGTATTTATTTTTCCCAGATCATCTTGAATAAGTTACATTTTACTAAACATGTCAAGTTTTTTTCACGCCTATTTTATTAATTTTTTTGTCAATATACCACTAATAATATCGACTTGACGAACAACATTTTTTTTTTTATTATTCAGATGTCGATCATTGCCGGACCCTTTAGCTCCAATTTAAAGTTGCAAATGGCAAACGCATCCTTCCTCGTAAATCATTAGTCCGCCATCATTTTTTACCCGATACATAATTGTCTCGTGAAGGCAAACGACGCCCGCTACACATAACACAATCATACATCGTCGTGAACAGATGACGTTTCCCCGGCTGCGACGTTCCTAACATACCATAATAATTGAGCGTCTCCTTAATATGTACATTTGTCTATATTTCGCCCTTGTAAGCACAATCTCTCGCCCAAGAGCCCCCCGGCGGAGAGGGAGTCGGGGGGGCGTCGGGGGGGGGGGTATTAATCACAAGACAAGCAACCCCCCCTTATCCCATCAACACACACTATCTCAGTGGAGTTTCCAGCCACATGCATGGACTTCTCTCCTGGAAAGAACCAATCATTCCGGGCCAGCAGTGAGCTCCCTGATGAGGCGCATGAATAATAATCACGGGTCCACCATGACAGTGATGGATTTTTTTTTTTTTTTTCCCCCTCATTATAGAGAATTCTAATCGCTGAGCTAAACTAAACAGTGTAACAGTGAAACACATCCATTCACTTCTTTTTTGATTCACTCGTAATATTTCTTCAGAGTAAGCAGGCCATAACAAAGTGTCCATAATGACTTCGTACGCAGATGATACTGTTCTCTACGTGATCGGTAATTCATGCTTAAGTGACGAACGTATGGTTGGACGAACATATTTTTAGACGGCGAATAAACAACAAACCTGCTGAGAAAGCCGGTCTCCAACCGCTCGACAGGATGAGTTACAATCGTTTCTTCAGGCTTTTGTTTTGACGTCTCGACACGTGGATCATTCTTTGATTTACATCGTGAACTATCAGGATTTTTAAGAGCAAACAAACCAGAATTTCGGAGAGTAACATGCATAAACGGAGGAGGAAATAAAAGGGGTGGATGGATCTGTTTTTTGAAAGTGCCTTGCTGTTGTTTCCAAGGGAACGGCGATGCTGTGCGTTAAGGTTGCTTCGACCTCTGAATTATAAAACATTACTTTTGGCCGTGCGCTCAAATTGGCTCCAATATCACTGGATAACGTCTAATCTCTTCAATTAGATCCGTGGTTGGTGCTTCCTACTGTGAGGGTGGGCTCGCATGGTCCTCGCTACTTACATGCATGTGGTGCTTTTTTGTGTGTCGCAGTTGAGGCAATTAGTTGTGTTTTTTTCTGAATCGTTTTGTGGTTTAAAAAACATTTTTAAAATTCTAGTCATGTCAGAAAATGAGGAGTTTGATGCATTTATGCATCGAGTATATCGTACTCTATGTTGATGATTTGTTTTGGTTTCATTACTTTATTTCAAGTTTTTAATTCAACTTTTAAACTATCATAACTTATATGAATGAATGTGGTGTTCATATGTGGTGGATCGACGCCTCATGATGACATCCCCACACACACCACCCCATTACAGAAACAAACCCTAACACAAAGGCAGAAACGTACACTAAGGCAACATACAAACACAGACACGCCACCCCTTTGCAGAAACACACACCACCCCAATACAGAAATGTAATCCTACATCAACCCAACATAGAAACAAACACACACCACCGCACAACAGAGACACACACAGACACACCATCCTATCACAGAAAGATAAACACACCACCCCATTACAGAAACAAACCCTAACACAAAATCAGAGACGTTCAGTAAGTCAACATACAAACGCAGACACGCCACCCCATTGCAGAAACACACACCACCCCATTACAGAAACAAACTCTAACACAAAAGCAGAAACGTACACTAAGTCAACATAAAAACGCGGATACGCCACCCGATTGCAGAAATACACACCACCCTAATACAGAAACATAAGTCTACATTTACCCAACATATAAACAAATACACACACCACTGCACAAGAGACACACACATCACCCCATCACAGAAATACAAACACACCACCCCATCACAGAAACACACACTACCCCAACGCAAAATCGTACACTAAGCAAACATAGAAACAAACACACACCAACCCGTCACAGAAATACATAAACACCACCCCATGACAGAAACACAGACTAGCCCATGACAAAAGCGTATACATACACTAAGCCAACCTAGAAACACAAACATGCCACCCCATCACAGAAATATAAACACACCTACCTGTCACAGAAATATAAACACACCACCCCATCACAGATTCACATACTACCACAACACAGAACCATACAGTAACCCAACATAGATACAGACATACCACCCCATAACAGAGACAGACGCAGACACCACCCTATCACAGAAATACAAACACACCTCCCTACCACAGATACGTGTACACACACCACCCCAATACAGAAACTTAAATGCACCACAAATTATAAACTTAAACCACCACAACTAACAAACTCAGCACAGGAACAAATAACACCCCAATACATATACTTAAACCACCACAGCACATTACCAAGAAGAGTACCACAACACAGAACCAAACAGAAACCCAACATGGATAGACACACATCGCCCTGCAACAGGGACACACACAGACACCACCCCATCACAGAAATACAAACACACCACCCCACCACAGTAACATAAACACACACCTCCCCAATACAGAAACTTAAATGAACCATATACATTGCATGCACTTAAACACTTAAACCACCACAACTAACAAAGTCAGCACAGGAACAAATAACACCCCAACACATACACTTAAACCACCAGAACTAACAAAGTCAGCACAGAAACAAACACTACCTAACATAAATACTTAAACCACCACAACACATTACCAACAGAAAACAAACTGGAACCAATTACACCCCAAAACATAAACCTAAAACACCACAGCTAAACCACCACAACTAATAAACTCAGCACAGGAACAAATAACACCCCAACACATATATTTAAACCACCACAACACATTACCAAGAAGAGTACCACAACACAGAACCATACAGAAACCCAACATGGATAGACACACATCGCCCCGCAACAGGGACACACACAGACACCACCCCATCACAGAAATACAAACACACCACCCCACCACAGTAACATAAACACACACCTCCCCAATACAGAAACTTAAATGAACCTTATACATTGCATGCACTTAAACACTTAAACCACCACAACTAACAAAGTCAGCACAGGAACAAATAACACCCCAACACATAAACTTAAACCACCACAACTAACAAAGTCAGCACAGAAACAAACACTACCTAACATAAATACCTAAACCACCACAACACATTACCAACAGAAAACAAACTGGAACCAATTACACCCCAAAACATAAACCTAAAACACCACAGCTAAACCACCACAACTAATAAACTCAGCACAGCAACAAATAACACATCAACACATGAACTTAAACCACCACAGCTCACCACCAGAAACATGCAGACACCACCTCTACCAAAAGAAAAGGTAGCCCAACACAGAAACATACAACAATCCACCCCAACCCAAAAACAGAAACATAATGACTCCAACACAAAAACGCACATGTATGCTCCCCCAACACAGAATGATATAAACCACCCCAATCAATCTGACCAGCTAAACTAAAGTCCTGCTGTGGGGATGACACAACAAGAAGTTAAATAAGAACTGTCTTCTCTAAACAATAACAATAAAGGAAAATATATAATGTAACAGAGGAAGTTCATGCACTTTTCTGTGAGGGTTGGTTCTTATAACAAAGGATTTCTTTCCAGGTATATTAACATTGGACTTCCTTACAAAGCTGATGAAAATGTCTGCTTCCATGTTCCGACATCTACAGGTTTGAGTCGCGTCCCCTTGTTTCCTCAGCCCGACATAACAAATGGTCGTCCTACTTGAAGTGTGCATGTGTGTAGAGCGGCGTGAGAGCAGGTGGGCGAGCCGAGTCCTCTGTGAGTGTTGGGCTGTGAAACAGCTGTCCGAGGCGATGACGCTGAAGAAGATCGATGGGACGGCCACACCGGCCCATGTCCGCTTCCCAAAGTACACCCCGGCACACATTATTCCACTTTCCATCCACACGTCGAAGGCAAAAAAAAAAACCCTCTCAGTGTTCTCAGTGTTCTGCTGCACTAGCGACTCCAAAGAATCCCTGTTCTGAGATTAGCTGAATCTGAAAACGCCAGCTTCCTTTTGTGCCAGCGGAGACGAGGCCAGACTGTAAATATTGTGTGTTCAGGCAGACTTACGCACGAGATAATCTTAGGGGTTTCTCGACGGATCACATATTCACGGGCTTTATCTTCTTTGCCATGTCAACAGTTCTGTAATCCAGCTCTCACCGTCGCTTGTTCCAATGCACGCGAGTCAACCGGTGCCACGCGATAGCGCTCGCTTATGATGACGTGTGACATGAGGACGAGCGCATGTTGACGTGTAAACCGTGTTTTAGCCCTTGTTTTATCTCGGGGTCAAGGTGACCCGAAAACAAATGTGTTTATGCTATCCCTTGTGTTGCCTCTGCTTCGAAGTGAACAACCTTCAACACAAGGGTTACCACAAAGATATTTTGTTTTTTGGGCCTTAAATATGGATATTTCTTGTTTCATTATTTAACAGTATTGTATTGAATATAAATAAGTAAATGTAAATGTAAATACAAATAGTTTTAACACTATATATTTAATTCTAATCATAGTTGTTTTATGGTTTATATTTCAATAAGTGTGTTTAAAATATTCTTCAATTTTATTTCATTAAAATATTCCCGATGTTCTTCATTACATCCACCGTAGTTAAAGTAACCATTAAAACCTGCGAGATGCCGTTGATGACTGAGGACGAGAGGATACAGTGACTCCAGCAGCTTTCAAAGCTGATGTTTGGACATATTTTGGTTTGAAACCAAATGAAAGCAGTTACGACTTTGTCAAGAGTCATGTGGTCTGTAAATACTACAACACCAGAGTCAAGTACTCAACAATACTACACATATATTCTTGTTACTACAGTATCACAACATCAGAGTCAAGTACTCTGCAATACTACAAATATATACTTGTTACTACAGTATCACAACACCAGAGTCAAGTACTCTGCAATACTACCAATATATACTTGTTACTACACTATCACAACACCAGAGTCAAGTACTCTGCAATACTACAAATATATACTTGTTACTACAATATCACAACACCAGAGTCAAGTACTCTGCAATACTACCAATATATACTTGTTACTACACTATCACAACACCAGAGTCAAGTACTCTGCAATACTACAAATATATACTTGTTACTACAGTATCACAAAACCAGAGTGAAGTACTCTGCAATACTACAAATATATACTTGTTACTACAGTATCACAACACCAGAGTCAAGTACTCTGCAATACTACAAATATATACTTGTTACTACACTATCACAACACCAGAGTCAAATACTCTGCAATACTACAAACATATACTTGTTACTACAGTATCACAACACCAGAGTCAAGTACTCTGCAATACTACAAATATATACTTGTTACTACAGTATCACAACACCAGAGTGAAGTACTCTGCAATACTACAAATATATACTTGTTACTACAGTATCACAACACCAGAGTCAAGTACTCTGCAATACTACCAATATGTACTTGTTACTACAGTATCACAACACCAGAGTCAAGTACTCTGCAATACTACCAATATATACTTGTTACTACAGTATCACAACACCAGAGTCAAGTACTCTGCAATACTACAAATATATACTTGTTACTATAGTATCACAACACCAGAGTCAAGTACTTGGCAAAACTACAAACATATACTTGTTACTACAGTATCACAACACCAGAGTCAAATACTCTGCAATACTACAAATATATACTTGTTACTACAGTATCACAACACCAGAGTCAAATACTCTGCAATACTACAAATATACCTGTTACTACAGTATCACTATATCGATTTGATCACCAGATTCCTAACAATACACATCCCTACTCAACGGTATCACATCTGAACTAACTTGAGTTTAAATTTAATTGACCCAACTTCCCGGCTGCTCTAAGAACCAATCAGCAGTCTCGGGACGGTTCTATCTGGTTCCAGACCTTCTTTACTTTCTCTCCGTTCTTCTCCTCCTCCTCCTCTTCTTCTGTCGGCCCGGCCGATGTGAGACGAAGACGCCCGTGTCGTGCTTTCTGTCTATTTACTCCCATTCAGCGGATTCACTTGAGAGGCCACGGCTCAAATAAATTCACTCAACAGCCAGCGCTCAGTGGGGACCTTATCCTCCCTCCTGCACTTACTCGCTCATTCTCTCTCCAGCGCCCTCTCTAACCCACTTACTCCGTCCCCCCCTTCGTGCATTTACCTTCTTTTTTATTAGGAATTTCTTTGCGTCTTCTCTTGTTATTCTTGAATCCCACAGCATTTGTTCTGTCCACCACTTTTCTTTTTTTTTTTATTTAAACCTCAAATTAATGCAGCAACACTTGGTTGAACATCAGAGCAATCAAGCGGCGCGGCGGGAATCCGCCGAGTTGCGCGACTTAAAGCCGAGCTGCTTAAATAAAAAAAGAAGTCCTGCTTCTTGTCTTTGTTGTTCCCGGTGAATCTTGTCTTGAAGTATATCTGGAGGTTTTTGCCCCCTTTTTTTTTTCTTTTTTTTTTCCATCTCTCAACCTGATTATGCAGGTTTTTCAAAAAGCAGGATGTATTCCTCTGGTGATGCAGTCAGGTGTTGCTGAAGTCACATGTTTTTTTTTTTAGTGTGCAGACTTCCAAACACACACGTCTTGTTCCAGCTTTACCAGAGGGAGCATGAATAAAACAGGAGTCTCTGAGAGACGTGGGCTGTACTGGCAGATCTCTCTCTCTCTCTCTCTCTCTCTCTCTCTCTCTCTCTCTCTCTCTCTCTCCCTCGCAGTGGTCGGTGTGTTCACGCCAGAACCTTCATGTCCGGACTTACCGGATTAGTTCTGTCCTGTTCCCTGTCGGCGCCGGAGAAAACACACGCTTTTCTTTTGAAAAAAACATACGTGGAACACGTTTCCTGCCGAACGCTGACCTGTTCGGTTCCCTGTCGTGTCGACCGAACTTTTGAGGTCGGCGACGACTTGTATCGTCGCGCTAATGGTGACAGTCGGAAAAATATATACTCGGTAATGTCGGATGAAGTATTGCTCTTTCCTAATGGAACTTGACATCTTGTTTTAAATGCACTAATGGCTACGTTTAATATTTTTTTGGCCTAACGTGGACCAACATCAATAACTAACCATTGATTTATAACTATCCTTAAAAAAAGGAGCTCTTGAGTCATGCACTCATGGCTACATTCAAAATAATGGGTTATGTATTATTGTTTTTTTGGATTAACATATACATATATAAATAATTATCTGAGAAGTACAGTATCCTTTTTTTTTACCATTGAAACTTTAGGTTGGCAACATCTTGTATCGTTGAGCTAATGGTGACACTCGAAATAATATACTCAGTAATGTACCGATGTCTGATGAAGTATTGCTCTTTCCTAATGGAACTTGACTTCTTGTTTTAATGCACTAATGGCTACGTTTAATATTTTTTTGGCCTAACATGGAACAACATCAATAACTAACCATTGATATATAAACTATCCTTTTTTTTTAATAAAAAAAAGGAGCAACATCTTGAGTCATGCACTCATGGCTACTTTCAAAATAATGGGTCATGTAATATTGTTTTTTGGATTAACATACACATACATCAATAATTATCTGAGAAATAAAGTATCATTTTTTACCATTGAAACTTTAGGTTGGCAACGTCTTGTATCGTTGCGCTAATGGTGACAGTCGAAATAATATTCTTGGTAATCTTAACATCAAACATTTACCGATGTCAGATGAAGTATTTCTCTTTCCTAATTCAACTTGACGTCTTGATTCATGCACTCATGGCTACATTCAAAATATTGGGTTATATAATATTGTTTTTTGGATTAAAATATACATGTATCAATCATTATCTGAGAAATCATTTTTTACCATAGAAACTTTAGGTTGGCAACGTCTTGTATCGTTGCGGTAATGGTGACACTCGAAATAATATTCTCGGTAATCTGAACATCAAACATTTACCGATGTCAGATGAAGTATTGCTGTTTCCTATTGGAACTTGACGTCTTCATGCACTAATGGCTATCTTTAATATTTTTTGTCCTAACATGGGACAACATCAATAACTAACCATTGATATATAAACTATACTTTTTATTTATATTTATAAAGGAGCTCAGTGGTAGCAACATCTTGAGTCATGCACTCATGGCTACATTCATTCAAAATAATGGGTTATTTAATAATATTTTTGGATTAACATATACATACATCAATAATTATCTGATAAATAAAAGTATCCTTTATTTCCATAGAAACTTTAGGTTGCCAACATCTTGTATCGTTGCGCTAATGATGACACTCGAAATAATGAAAAATAATTTTTAACGTTTCACATCTCAACATCAAAAACTTGGCAACGGCAGATGAACTTTTTTTTTTTCCTAATGGAACGTGAGGTCTTGTTTCATGCACTAATGGCTACATTTTAAATCACTTTTTTTCCTTACATGGAAGAACATCAATTACTATAAATAAACGATCTTGTTCTGCAAAATCTAGAATAATGTGCTAATGGCTACATTTAGGTATCTTTGGGTATCATATCATCATATTTGATTAATAGATGTTTTTTTAAATCAATAATTACCTGTGAAATAATGTTCCCCCTTTTTTCCATAAAACTGGATATTATCAGCCTTTTGAATATATTGCACTAATGGTGACATTCGAAATAAGGAAAATCTGTCTCGGTAACAAATGACATTTCAGAAAATGAACTAATGGCAGATTAATTATTGCTTTTTTTTCCCAGTGGAACATGACGTCTTGACTCATGCACTAATGGCTACATTTAAAGTTATTTTGTTTGTTTTTGTTCCTTTACATTCTTTTTTGGTCAACATTAAAACTGCAAAAAATGTACCTGTGATAAAACCATCATTTTTGCATTAACAAATGACAACATCAATAACTAGCCATCAAGTTTTTTTTTGACAGAAGGTATTTAAAATTCATCTGTTATCATTGTGCTAATGGCTACATTAAAAATGCTTCATGTATTTTTTGCATTAACAAATTACAAAATAAAAAACTAGCCCCTGACTGTTTTTTAATGGTATTCAAAATGAATCTACTATCATTGTGCTACACTCAAAATCATGTACATTCATGTACAATCACACAGTATTACATGATTAATTAGCAGTACGAGACATTTAAAAAAAACAAAAAAAAACTGAGGTTGTTTTTGTTTTAGACTTAAGGAGGTTTTTGGCCATTGGCTAACAGCTAAAAGTACATTCAACTATGTAACATTGTTGTGCTTAGGGCACTTTCAAAAATCCTTTTAGTATAAAAAAAAGAAGGAAAAAAAGAAGTACAATCAAAAACAACCAGTTCAACATTTGTCTAAAGAAAATGACAGGGTAGTTACAGAAGTCACGGTTGCTCAAGAGAGAAATAATAACACAACATTAAAGGCTTCATTGTTCCTGTTATTATAACTGTCACAGTGATGGATTCGTCAAACAACACATAACCAAAGAGAAGAATAAAAAATAAAAAAGATACATCACTGATACTCGCATCACATAATCACTACCTGTCTTTTCCCGGAAGCTTCTCTCGTTGTTCGACGCCGCACACTCCTGCTGTGTCGAGCCAGCGGGAGTCCTTTTTGCAGAGCGGTATTTTAGACCTTTCTAAAGATTTTCCGAGTGAATCAGGTCACGAGTCATCGCTGGACTGTTCTTTTCTCTGCTGTTCGCTCTCTGCTGCTGTAGGATTTGCACTTTAGGGTCGCGTGGCTGTTATCATGCACTTTCATGATCTGCTGTTGCTCATTTAATCATCATGTCGTCCAATAGTTTGGGGTAAAACCAACATCCAAATAAATGGTACTGATGGTAGATTCCAACATACTTAACAATACCACAGCATCTTTAAATTTTGCATTTTTTCTTTCTTAGTTTGAGGATTTTTTACTTTCTTTGGAGTCATGTTGGATCGTACTGGAAAACAAGCTAAACTAGCTGAACTATTATTTGTTCAGGCTTTTCCTTGAATTTCTCGAACTCCTGTGTTGTTCTCAGTATTATCTTGATCTTTAAAGTATGTACTTTTTTGAGTATTGTTTTGATTGTTTAAGCGCTTTGTGACCCTGGTCTCGAAAAGCACTATATAAATAAATATTACTCACTTACTTACTTACTTTTAAATCCATTTTTCTTCATACAAAAGGTAATAAGAAAAAGAGAACTGAGTGACTTGAGAGTCAAAGTCTTTCTTATGTAAGCAAAAAAACTAATCTTGAGTGCATGAAAAATACATATAATATATATATATATATATATAATACATACATACCGTAACACTTAATCAGCAGCAGCGATGGTCCCATATACAATTAGTATTTTACTGATTTTCGCTCAAACTTTACTGACAACAAGGGTCTGGACTTGAGTCACAAGCTAATGTAACTTCGGAGAAATAAGTTGTTTTTTTTCTAAATAAAACACCTTCCAGAAAGTGATAATCAACAGACCAGAAATTATATAAATGTTTTCATTCATTCTTTACACCCCAATGATATAAATTCTTAAAGCCCAGTACCCTGACTCAACCCTAGATCCATTACATATACTAATTTTAATAATTTAAAAAAATGTATCAACAATTTAAATCCAACATAGAGTCTCTTTCTCAGTCAATAAAACTCACAAGCAGAATTCCTCAATGGGAACGGCAGCCAGAAGAATGGTCCGCTGAAAGAAAAACACAAAATAGAACCAAGTCAATACAAAACAAAACAAGAACCAGTTAACCAAATTGCCAACCACAAAAACATGCCAGGAATCAAACAGGTGGTCAAACAAACAGGAGGTACAAAGAGGTATTGCCAGGTAGAACTGAGTTAACGCTGGTCTGCAGAAAATCCAGCGTACAAGTTCAAGTACAAGTTATTTTATTGTTAAATATACATGAATGCAAGACATACAGCATAGATGAAATTGTAGTTCTCTCAGACCCAAGATACAAAACATGAAGCAGACAATTGAAAGGAAATTAAATAAACATTCAAGAAAATAAATAAATGAAAATAAATAATCAACAAAATGAAATAAATAATCAACAATACTAATTAACTAATAAAAAGAAAGTAGAGCTCTTAAACTAAATTGCTGACAGCCAGCAGGACAGAAAGGAACAAAGCACAATACAAATATTTAGAAGGCGATAAAACCTGTAAAACCTAATTAGAAGTATTGAAGTATTTGTATAATTGATGGTATTTTTACCTCAGAAAACTCACTCATCTCCCCCCTGCTTTTACTTAACCCTTGTGTTTCTCAGAGTCAACCTCAACTTGACCTCAAACACATTTGTTTTCGGGCCTACGGGTCACCCTGACCCCGAGATAACACAAGAGTTAAATATGTATTAATTCTGTTTTTTTAAATTAAATATGACCATGTCCTTTTTTTTTTTTTCTTCCCTCTTTTCTCATTTATATTTCATCATCAATAATTAGAAATTCCCTGTATCTGGAAATCCTTTCATGCATATTTGATTTGTTGAGTCAATACTGCGATGATATACATTTTCTACCTCAGAACTCTGGTCCCTGCCTTGAATCCTAACCAGCGAAGCGATACTCCTGCGTGTGCGGCGAGGGCTCGTGTGCGAGCGCGATTCTCTTCACTGTTCTCTCCGAATCAATACTTCTAAATCTCCAGGGTTTTTCTGGCTCGCTCGTGAGGCAGTTATGAATCCTGAAGACTCAGCTGACTGAACCTCTGACACTGAAAAAACACCGCAGAAAAAGCCAAAACGAACGCTGCCACTGTTTTCCCCTCTTCTTTCTCAGGCTCGGTAAACAAATGGAAAGAGCAATGTGGAGGAGAGGAGGAGGAGGAGGAGGAGGAGAAAAAAATTGCAATTCCTCTTAGTCTTTCCGGATTCCGCTGGATGACCTCAATTCTGTGAAGGTCTAAAAGAAGAGACTAGGTCCAAAATGAGATATCCACTATACGGGAGGAAGTATGAAAGCATGACTGATGGAAAAATGTAAAAATAAACTGTCTGACTTTCAAAGTGAGTGGCTTTAGCTCCGAGCAAAGCAACACGGTCCACATTTTCTCTGTGAACAACAGCAGAGTATTTCTACTATTCTCACTATTATCAGTTGTTTATTTTTGTTCTGCGAGCTGAACAACAAGTGACAAACTAAACCAGGACTACTGGGTCATAATTAAATATTTGTGAGGCTGTTACCTTCAGTTTATTCCGGAGCTTATATGATGATTTTTTTCATTACCAACTTTAAAAGATCAGTTCTAACAAAAAGAAAAATACATAATCCATAGTAAATCTTTTTAATTTCCCCTTTGGTGAATTTCTACTCGATGATGTTTTCTTACAGAACTAAAATAAATAACGAATAATTTCCAGTTTGAAAGAATAAGACAAATCATTCATTATTCTGTCATTTAGCGTGTCTGATATTTGTACTGTATATTAATATGAATATAATTAAATAATCACAGAAACATACTAGATAGGGTTGAGGTTGTTAAAAAATAAGACTTTATTTTTAATTTAATATTTAACAAGTTCAGTTAAACCCAAATGTTTACTCTTATATTCATGAAACCTGATTTGAAAAATAAATAGTTGATTAAAAAAAAATAGAATGAACAAACTAAGTCTCTAAAATGAACTGCTTTACGAATCAATAATTAGATAAACACAACATAGACACACATATATATAGATTTGTATATCGCTAGATGCCACAAACCTTACTGACCGGGAGACGAACAGCTTGGCCAACTTTTGTTATACAATAACAAAACATTATTTAGTAACAACTTTTTTTAGTAACAACTAATCCAACACGTCAATGTCAGTTCAAATAAAATAATTTATTTTATATTTATTTTGAGTGAAGGCAAGACAACAAGTATACAAGTTATTTGAAGTCAAGTTTTATTTAATTCTTATTTCTTTATTTTCTTTCCTTATTAATACTTGTATATCAAACATAATTTTAGAAGGCATTTATAAGTCAAACTTTCTATATATATATTTTTTTTATGTTGCACCAATTAGGCGAGTGTTAACCCGAGATGTTACAGTAAAATAGTTACTATTTAAGTGAGTAATCTTCCATCAGTAATCACATTACTTTCTCATAGTAACTGTGGCAACACGACTATTAAAGCGTGTCGGTCGGTGCCTGGAAATAATCAAAAATCTCTTATAAGTCTCTCCATCATCAGGAAGTTTCCTGCGTTCCACTTGTGTTTTTTAAAATAAAAAACCCCTCTTTAAACCTACTTTGCTCCAGAGATTAAAAACGGGGCTGTTAGGGAGTTGTTCAGATGATGTGTCGCTCAAGATCGTGTCGGAAAGATTGTGTCGTTTAAAAAGTACAGCAAGGATTGTTTTTACTCAAGTTTTATATCAGGTACTTTTAGTTTAGTCTATGAGGTCAACTGGATGGTTTGCGCAAAATCAAGGTATATATTCACGTTGATGTATTGAACATAGTTACTACTTAAGTGAGTAATCTTCCATCAGTAATCATATTACTTTCTCATAGTAACTGTAGCAACACGACTATTAAAGCGTGTCGGTCGGTGCCTGGAAATAATCAAAAATCTCTTATAAGTCTCTCCATCATCAGGAAGTTTCCTGCGTTCCACTTGTGTTTTTTAAAATAAAAAAAACCCCCTCTTTAAACCTACTTTGCTCCAGACTCTCGGGGTGTGTACGCTCCGAGCCTGGACTCGCTCGTTGGCGGGATGAGGGGAGCAGCGGGAAGTCTATGAAAGCTTAATGTTGAGCTTCATATTTAAAAGGATTTGCATTAGGAGAAGCGCTCCCATCAGTCGTCTCCCATCAGTCGTCTCCCAGCATCCTCTGCCGCCTGTAGTGCTGCTGAAATCCATCTCGTGGCCGCGACTTAACTGGAGTCCTGGCGTCTCGCTGTAATCAAACCAGCGATGAACGAACGTTCGGTTGATATTCTCTCTCGGAGGTTCTGTCCGCGTTTTCGTCTCTCGGATTAAGACGTGAAATGGTTTCGACGCTGGTCAGTTTTTTGAAAAAATCAGCAAATAATTCATTGATTTTTTAAAACACCAATTAGTTATAAAAGTTCAACATTTAATCATTTAAACTGATTTTCCCAAATGTATTTTACAAAAATTCATGCAATGTGGACAAAACTGAAACTCTGGTGATTGCTCCTGATGATAAGATTCAAGGGTTGAGTCAGTACTTGGGTGACTTAGGTCAGTCTGTCAAACTGAGCCTGATAAACCTGGGTGTTGTATTTTATAAAGACATGTCTCTTGTTCGACATTGCAGAAAACTGACCAGAAACTGTTTCCTTCAACTGAGAAAAATCTCTAAACTTAAAATGTTACTTAAAACGAAAATGTTGTCGGAACATGATCTGGAGCTTGTAATCCATGCGTTTGTTTCTTCTCGTCTGGACTATTGTAACAGTTTGTTTTCATGTCTTAACAAGAAGGATGTGTCTCGTCTGCAGTTGATTCTGACCTGCTCTAGTAGAAGAACTCACATTTCCCCGATCCTTAAAACTCTTCACTGGCTTCCAGTTTCTTTCAGGATCAACTTTAAAATTCTGGTTCTTACTTTCAGATCTATTCATGGTCAGACTCCTCCTTACATCACTGATCTGATCCAGCCTTACACCCCAGCTCGGGCTCTGAGGTCTGTGGATCAGAATCTACTTATGGTTCCACGCACACGGCTCAGGACCAGAGGAGAGAAATCCTTCCAGACTGTTGCTCCTAAGCTTTGGAACAATCTTCCTCTCTCTCTGCGCTTGATGGATCTACTGACTCCTTTAAGAAACATCTTAAGACGTTTCTATTTGTTCAGGCTTTTCCCTGATTTTCTGGAACTCCTGTGTTGTTCTCAGTATTATCTTGATTGTACTTTTACTTCTTGTACTTTTTTGAGTATTGTTTTGATTGTTTAAGCGCTTTGTGACCCTGGTCTCGAAAAGCGCTATATAAATAAATATTACTTACTTATTACTTACTTAGTCCTTTCCCAGCAGGTTGTTGGTTCATATCCAACTCTTGGTGTATCTTTTGTGCCGAGTCCGTTGATGGAGTTGACTCCAGGTACTCCGGTTTCCTCCCCCCCTCCCAGTCCAAAAACATACAGATGTGCGACTGTGTTAATGAGGGTTTCCTCTGCCTCTCGCCCTAAGAAGCTGGGATAAGCCTAACCCAACACTGCAACCCGGATAAGGGAATAACAAACAATTTAGTAATTGAGTTATTTACAAAATTGTTTGTTTACTAGTTCAGCTTTTAATGTCGAAATATAAGGAATTATTCTGTCTA
Organism: Callionymus lyra; assembly: GCF_982586985.1. NCBI lineage: Eukaryota > Metazoa > Chordata > Actinopteri > Syngnathiformes > Callionymidae > Callionymus > Callionymus lyra. Next base: position 8,365,271 of record NC_141831.1, read on the forward strand.
TAATTCTGAAAGATTTATATACTGTGTATAAATATATATATACATATAAATAATAATAATATTAATCTTTTCATACTTACTTTGTGTTATTACTTTTGATCTTTGTTCTTTATATTTGCTCTTGGTTCTTTATTTGCACTTTGTTCTTGTTCTTGTTTTTTATGAAACTATCGTCTGCTCTGAACTGGAAACACAATTTCCCGAAGTACATCTCCAAAGAGAATAATAAAGTCTATCCATCTATATAGTAGAATAAGCAGATTTGAGTAGTATCACTCGAGCAAGGGTTTTAGATTTGGGTAAATAAGCAAAATGCAATTAAAATTTCTCAATTGATTTCTTTTAACCAATGTTTCGATTTACCGTGACATTTTTTAGACAAGTTCATCTTCTGGATTATCCACTGAATACAAGATAATATCAGCCCTTGCGATTTAAAAATAGCTTTTTTTTTCCTAGGAAATAAACTGAGTCGAATGACTTTATCAGGCCTTCAGAAAGCACCCGAAGAAGAGAAAGTTGAGCGTGACTGTGATATTTTTCTAACCCTTTTTTTCGCTTCAAGGCTATTGCAAAGTTTTTTGAAGTTGCAAAGCTTTACAAAAAGGCTAATGGTACGTCGTCTAAAGAGAGAATTGTTAGGAATAACTTTTCAGAAGATGGGATCAGTACTTTTTCTTTCGGTCTTTTTCATCTCTTACTTTGTGTATTTCTTATTTGTAAGTAAGTAAGTAAGTAAGTAACCAGGGTCACAAAGCGCTTTAACAATCAAAACAATACTCAAAAAAGTATATACTTTAAAGATCAAGATAATACAACACAGGAGTCCCAGAAAATCAAGGAAAAGCCTGAACAAATAGAAACGTCTTAAGATGTTTCTTAAAGGAGTCAGTAGATCCATCAAGCGCAAAGAGAGAGGAAGATATTTGTGTGTAACCCTAATATCTGTTGTACCCGTAAAAACCCACACAAGTTTAAAACTATGCATAGAACTTAAATCAATTAAAAGGTATTACCTTCTTCCTCTCAATAGTTTCCTAATTTCAAGAAGCGTTTTATTTCCCCTCCAACTTTTATGAACCTTCTGTCCGTTCATTCTCCAAATGGCGATTCGAGGCCACGAATCCTCTCAATCTCTTCCCCCCGGTTTGAGCCGAGGCTCTCATCATTTCTTTTGTCCTGCTCCGTCGTCTCGCAATTACTCCCGAGTCAGCGCGGTTCAGCGCCGAAGAAAGGCTAATTTGAAGCATGTCACCAGCTAATTCGTGACATGTGGCTCGCTCTTTGAAATGATATCACACGCTGGATGTGTCGAGAGTGAATCAAGTCGCAGAGGAAACGACTCTCTCGCTTTGATTCCTTTTTTTTTTTAAACTGCCTTTGTTCCGCTCGCCCCGGACACTTAACTGTTTATCGCTCGGGAGGAGATGCCTCTGATTTGACGCTGCTGATAAAAAGGTGAATCAATAATGAGGGGAAAATGGTTAAGAACTCTCAAATCGCTGTGGAAAATACGGATAAACAGGTAATTTAGGGGAAGAAAAATCCAACCTCGGGGTCTATTTTCCTTCTTTATGAATCACCGTGTGGCGTGTCTGTTTCATAACATCTTTATCCAGCCGGGGTTTTGTTCTCCGCCGTCGCTGTAATTAGCCGACGGAGCGTGTCTGGGCCGCCGAGGCCTCGACCCCCGGACGTGACCGAGAAACTTTACTTTGTTGTGGTGGAGCTCAGAAGCTCTGAATGGATGTCGCCTCCCCGGAGGAGCCGCCGTAACCTGTCGCGTCTCCGTCAGAAGCTGCAGATTTGTCTTAATTTCCCAGAGTAGCGTCTATTAGAGGAGATTAAAAACGGGGCTGTTGGGGAGTCGTTCGGATGATGTGTCGCTCAAGATCGTGTCGGAAAGATTGTGTCGTTTAAAGAGTACAGCGAGGATTGTTTTTACTCAAGTTTTATATATTAGTCTATGAGGGCAACTGGATGGTTTGCTCAAAATCAAGGTATATATTCACGTTGATGTATTGAACTATAAATATGGCAGTATTTAAGATGAGATAAGCGACAGAGATTATGTGTGATTGAGTCTGAAATCCCTGCTCTAGTCTTTTTATCAATAAAGAGTAGCAGCATTTTTAGACAAAAACAGCAAATAACCTTTGTCTTAGAGCCAGAATCAAACCATCAACAAAGATGAATTTTCATAAAGTTATACCAAAAACTCTCAGGTGTATTTTGTTTTCATGTCTTAAGAAGAAGGATCTGTCTCGCCTGCAGTTGCAAGGATTCTGACCCGTTCTAGTAGAAGAACTCACATTTCCCCGATCCTTAAATCTCTTCACTGGCTGCCAGTTTCTTTCATGATCAACCTTAAAATTCTGGTTCTTACTTTCAGATCTATTCATGGTCAGACCTTCCATCATGTGATCTGATCCAGACTTACACCCCAGCTCGGGCTCTGAGGTCTGTGGATCAGAATCTACTGATGGTTCCTGAACATGCTTCCGGACCAGAGGAGAGAAATCCTTCCAGACTGTTGCTCCTAAGCTTTGGAACGATCTCTGTGTTTGATGATCTACTGACTCCTTCAAGAAACATCTGAAGACACTTTTATTCATGCAAGCTTTTCCTTGATTCTCTGAGACTCTTGTGTTTGAGTCAGTATTATCTTGACCTTTAAAGTATATATTTTATTGAGTATTGTTTTGATTGTTTAAGCACTTTGTGACCCTGGTCTCGAAAAGCTCTCTTCAAATATTACTCACTTACTTAATTAATAGGCGACAGACAATAGCACGACCTGTCCCTCCACTCTCTAATGTTGAACTTTTGTAATCCATTACGACGTTTAACGTTCCTTTTTGGTCCAAAATATCTCCAAGAGTATTTATTATTTCTTGCATTGTAATCAAACATCGAGGTAGGACATGTTTCAAGCCCTTTTCATTCAATGCCCTTCAATGTCCTCATTTCTGAGAAGGTGGAAAAAGAACTTGAAGGTAAAGATGTGTCTTGTGCGGACGTTCCTTTGGCTCTGAAATACTTTTTGTCGCTTTTTTTCCTTTTTGAGCTCCGTTGCCTCTTGACCCTCAGCGTTTGTACTTTCGCTTTCGTCCCTGTAGTGAGTCGGTCGCCGCATGTGCCTCGGCATTTGTAAATAAAACATCCTTCGACCACTTGTGAAATATTGAATAGACGAGGCACTGAGATGGTTGTCTGGTCTAAAGGTAGCAGGGTTAAGGGGCCTTGAGGGGGGGGGGGGGTTTGTGAAGCTTAAGAAAGGAATGAGAATCAGCACAGAAAACCGAATAATGTCCCTGAAAGAATGCTATGATGTGAATGGAAGAGAAACTAATAATAGGTTAGACATCCCCGGCTCATCCCTTGTTCCTGCCCCTGGTCTCGTACACTTGGCTATTCGAGCGTAAACTGTACACAGACTGAAAGGTAACGTCGGGTCGAACCGTCAAGTTCAGACTTTTCCATTCAATCCCTTTGTTTCTTCTTTAAAATATCACAGTGTGATATTAAATGTATGAGTTCCCGGTGAGGTGGACGCATATTTTCAGACGCCAGACAGTTTTTTTTTTTCTTCTTGATTCTCAAGAATTTTCTTTCTTGCAGAATCCCTCCCGCTATGTCTAGAGTAAAGCTTGCATTATGAAAGCAGATTTTCCGTCACGGTGAATTCCAGCGGACGCTCTTGTGAATACATGTATTTCTCGTCCCTTTATATATCTCTTAAAGGGATAGTTCGCCCCAAAATGAATACTCATTTTCTACTCCCCCTTATGTCGACTGAGGGTTGGGAGAAATTCTTTTTTGTAGTTATAGGCAAAAAATATGTCTATATGACTGTCATGAATGGTGCTCATTTTCGTCAAAAAAGACCCACTTAAAAACCTCCAAAGACCTCCAAACTGCTCCTCCGAAAATTTTTCACCAATTACATTTAAAGCTTGTTTGGAGCAGAAGCTATAAACAGCTAATGTCAGGTTAGTAATCAGACTTAAAGCTGGGGAACTTAAATAATATACATCAGAGATCAGAATTAGTTTAAACTCACAACAATTTAACTTGCAAGGAGAGTGTAATACAGAACCTTCTCAAAGAATGTCCAATTTCACTCTGAAGTAATGGTTTTGTTTGTAGTCCATCATATATTAAGTGAAAACTGGTTAGACACAGTCTGGAAAAAATCACAGCTGATCTTAAATGAAGCATAGAAAGGTTAGTGTTCTTCCTACTGGCTTATCTAAGTCAACAAGGTGTGTGTCTTTTTGCCTGATTCTCACACATTCCATTTCCAACTCGGACCAAGCAATGTTTTGAAACACAAGCAATGATTAACCTGTAAATACTTGAGGTTAAGCAAATTTTACAACACTCAACACACTAGCTCACAACTTAACTATCGACTAACTCGCATGAGATTTACTCTTACTTTGGAGTGTTTCCTGTGAGTGTAGCATGTTAGTTTTTAGCTACAAATAGCCATTACTTACTTAGGTACTTACGCTAAAAACAAGCTTAAAAGTAAAGACTTGTTTCATTTGTTTCCTCACAATTCCTCTTTTCAGGGCTTTGATACAAGAGGAACGTTACATACGAAAAATATGGAGGTATTTGGATGATTTTAAGTGTCTTTTTGGATGAGGATGAAGACAAGTTAGCGCCGATTGCTACATTAGCATGGACATACATTTTTCCCAAAACTGAAGCTACAAGACTATAAGCGTAAATTTGCGCTGTATACTTAACATATACAGACTTAAAAATACATACTCATATACATAGGGACATTACATAGAAACAGTATTACATAAGAACAGTATGGATGTTGATGATTTTTAACTTATTCATATTTATATTTATATATACACTCACTCTGGTGTGTTTTTAACGGTTGCCAAGCAACGAAATTCCGTTGCCAGTTTCACTGCTGTGTTTTCTGTGCAATGACAATAAAGGAAAGACTAAAATAGTCTAAAGTCTAGGTAATTGTTGTTAAGTTTGTCTTCTTGGACGAGAAGGAAGAAGGAAAGTGGGCGCCATTTAACGGCCATCAAATGGACATACTTTTTTGCCTGAAACTACGAAAAGACACTTAAAAATCTGAGTAGAAAATGAGTTAATTTTAGGTGAACTATTCCTTTAAGTGTCTATTTCATTACAATTAGTGATGTGTTTTTTTAATAAAAGGAGATTACAGCTCTCCAAACTTACATTTTATCTGAAAAACCCTCAAAAGAGGCTCTTTTTTCACAGTTTTTAAGTGAATCTCTAACGACTCTTTCTACTTAAAAGCCCAAATTGGCTTGCAGATAAAAAGAGATAAAAACAAGATTTGTGAAATTGGCCGTATTAAGCGAGAGATTAGAGTTTGTTTGGTAAGGGTTTTAGAAAAGGGAATCAAAATGAAGCAACTTTTCATCCAAATATGGACCAGAACCAACTTCACGCCTCCCTCAGACGACTGGGGATGTTAATCATCGCAGTAAAAAAAAATCCACCATCTCACGCTATAATTATATGGACACTCAGTGTGATTAAATCGCTGTTGTATACCGGCCTCTAATGTGTGGACATGGACTGTAATGGAGCCAACGGTGGCCGGGGTTTGAAGCTGCAAGACACATGGACATGAATCACAGGATTAATGGGCTCACTCGAGCCATTATCCATTTAGCGATGTTAACAGACGGAGATCGACACCTTCCGACCCGTCAACAGGAAAAAGAAAGTGCATTTGAAAATGTGTTACCATTTGATCCACTTTAAACAAAATCCACTTTCATATTTCTCTTCTTATCCTATGCAAACAAATTCTGCGTTTCATCACTTTGTTTTGTTTTTTTCTCTTTAGACTCTGAGTGAGTGGGTTTTGGGAATCCAACCGCCAGGCCATCTGCTAGCAAACTCGAGTGCGAGAATGAAACTGTGGTCCGGAAACGGTTGTTGGTTCCACAACCAAATTTAACACAGTGGAATTGGAATAAAGTAGCAGTTAGAGTGAGACTGAGAATAAATTACAGTCAGGATGTGTCGCCTATTTATACAAACATTCAGTCGTTGTATAAAAAGGGACAGTTCACTAGGAATTTGGAACTGATCTTAAAAATTTCACCCATTTTCTACTCACCCTTGTGTCGACTAATAATTTGTGTCTTTTTGGAGTTCTAGACAAAAGTGTATTTCAATATGATGGTAGCAAACAACGCTTTTATTTCTCCAAAAATACACTTAAAAACCTTGTCTGTAACGTCCCGACATGAGAAATTGTTAAGAAAAACATTGAAAATGTCTATATTTTTAGATTGTTTGAAGTGAAAGCTAAAATGCTAACACGCTAAACAGTAGGAAAACAGTTATTCCCAATGTGAGTGTTTTCCTTCGATGCCTTTGGCTCTAAAAAGGAAGAGATTACTCTGAAAATAATCCCAAACCTCAGTGGAATTGAGGGTGAGTTGAAATTAGAATTTTAACCATCACTTTAAACTTCAGATTCAATCCAACCCGGCCAGAGTTCAGGTATTTAGTGGATTAATTTTAGACCAGGGGTATCAAAACTTTTAGCAGCCCAGGTAGATGACCAAATAAATATTTATTAACAGGAAGTATCATTATGATATTTTCTTTTCATTCCTGGAGGCTCAATTTGTCTTAATAACATATTTATGATTGTAACAAATTCAAGTTTAAAATTCAAGTTTTACTCATATTGTTGTAATCCTTAAATACTGACATCGCTATAGTAAGTAAGTCATTTTTATTTGTATAGCGCTTTTCCAGACCAGGGTCACAAAACGCTTAAACAATCAAAACAATATTCAATAAAGTATATACTTTAAAGGGCAAGATAAAACTGATAGGTCACCATATCAACATAACCATTGATCTAAGTAACAGTCTAACAAATGGACTAAAAGAAATTCAGGCCAATTTGTCGCAACCATATTGTAAATTGCATGTGATTTTTCGTAAGATAAGTAGAATCGAATAGCAGTGAAAGTTTCGGTACAAAGTTACTCCCTGTTGTTTTTCGCTTCCCTGGTCGGCTCTTCTTGGGTCCATCACCGGTTGTTCCTCTTCTCAGTCGATGGAGAGGAAACACAATCTTAACCACCTCACACCAGCCGTCACTAAATTGGCTTCTCCGGTTCACCGGTGAGACGCCAGGAAATGACATTATCTGTTCGAGGTAAACTTTTTCTCCGAGGAAAAGGCACCACATTGAGTCGCTCATATACTAATTGAGTTGAATTTCTTTGTGTATATACACTACACAGTGTGTTGTCGTGCGCCGACACACAACAGTCGCTCCCACTAAACCCTCTTATCCTTCCTTTGGGCAAAGCTTAGTGTAAACAAAGGGCGAGGCGGAGTGAATTAACATCCCTTCTTTCTTCAATCTAGATGAGATCGAAGCCATTTAGCGACTCTAAATCTGTTTAGTTGTGTTGGAGTAAATATTAGTCATGGAAATGGATAGTGGCCGGCTTAGTAGTTTGAAGTCGTTAATAACAACCAGGCAAATCCTTCAGCTTTGTTCCCCACAGGCGCTCAAACGCTCTCCGCTGACCAGGAAAGCCGATTTGAGCGAAATAGTTGTGGCCGGTCGACCGGAGATAATGTCTCTTCTGACATTACAAGACGGATGCAAAGCATCTTCGGACTTACTGGACCAAAGACAAGAAGATGATTCCTGAAAATATTCCCAGTTTACTTGCCTATGTGGGGATAGTTAATGGTACAAAATAAAACTTTTTTTTTTTTAAAGTTCAACTAATGTGAAAACACAGACTCTCCTGACTCAAATGTTTGAAATGTTAAAGTATTTCTCTCCAAGATGCAGTAAGTCCCTCATCATGACCATGTTTTTAACTAATTACTTTATATAGTTTATAGTCTGAAATCTGGGTGAACGAGAGGTTACGAGATTCCATTATGATGTAATAATGCCTTCACTCCTCCTCCAGCCAGCTGTAATCACGCCCCGCTTTGTTTATACAATGAGTCCCTTGGAGGTGAAGACTTCCAGGATTGATGATGTGCGGTGACAAACCTCCATGTTTGACCAATCACATCAGATTGGGTTTGGTTTTGCTGAACAAGATTTAATCTCTAGAAAAACTTAGTGTTTTCAGTGGGCGGGGCTTAAAATCATTTTCTAATGTCAATATTTCAATGAAAAGATAGTTTTGTACGAACACACACTTATGATACAATAGAGTCCGACATCTATTCAACACACACTTAAATCAACACAATAGTTGCCCTAAAATATGTGTTATTAGAGTTAAAAAAGTATGGTTGACTTGAGCTGATTCATTCCATCCTGGCTTCGATCTCTTCTTCGCTTCCCTGGTTGGTCTTTTTTCATTGATATTAACTTAAAATAAGTTTAATAAAAATAAATGATTACTTAAAATAATAGTACAAACAAAGATAAACCACAGTAAAAGAAAAAAAATGAATTAAAAACAATACCATTTAGAAAAAAATGTTAAAGAAAAGAAATATATATATATATATAATAGACACTTTTTTGTAATTCTAAATAAGTTTAATTCTAGTAAAACCACTGCGCAACTTAGCTAGCCACAAGGTTGCTAGTTAATTTCCAGCTTTAGGCAATCAGTAGTGTTTTACTGTGGAGTTTGTAAAGTGTTCCTGTGCTCGTGGGTTTACTCCAGGTACTTCATCTTCCACCCACAGTCCAAAAAAAACAAATATATAGAGCAAATAACTAACTTAACAATAAGTTGTATGTATGTGTGTATGAATGGTTGTGTATATCTGGGACAGGCTGCCAACATGTTTATGGTACGAACCGCCTTTTGCCCCGAGTAGCTGGGATGGAGTTAAGTGACCCCGATAAGAAAATGAATGGTCAAGGATCCTTTGGTGCGGTTTTCTAAATAATTCTCTTTTTGAATGTATAGTTTTCTAAAGGGTCTGATGTTAGAAGACAGAAATATACCAGAGAAGTTAGATTTGTTTGTCTCACGAGTCCAACAATCCTGCTGCCACAATCCACCGCCTCCTCCAATCGTCATCCAAATGTCCAACTTCATTATGTCTAATATGTTTTGTGCACAAGCAAATAAACTCACGTCTACTCTTCCCATTTTCTCTTTCATTTCCTCCGCACGCCGACACGATTGGCGCCTGATTGCCGTTGTTTCATCAACAGGTAAGAACAATTTCCTGAGACTTCGCTTATCAGACTTTGTTCTTGTTTCCCCCGTAACGGCTTTTCAATATATAGCAATCTCAATTGAATCATATCCGCCTGATGGGTAAATGAAAACATGCACCGTCTTTAGATGTTCTTTCATCTCAGGGTAATGTATGCGTGCCTTGATCGCCATGTCGCAATAACCAGGGTACTATGAATGGTTTCGCATCGTTTTCCTAGCGTGGGGATTTTAAAAAGTTGTAGTTTTTAAATCCATCTCAGAGTTTATTTATGTATTTTATGTTTGACAGTATTTGAAAGTCTTCCAAAAATGCAATAATTGACATAGTGGGATGTTGGTCGAGTCAATTCATAATAAGGCTGTAGACTTTATTTACACAACACCAGAAAGGCGTAGGAAAAATAGGGGTAGGCGATAAGCCTGCACGATATTGGAAATAAGTGCGAAATTCGATATCGGTGTCCTGAATGGCGATATTGATATTAATGCGATTTTTTTTTTTCCATCTACAAATGCAGCCGCGTGCACGCACAGGTGCGAGTACTGTAGTGGAGGTCCGGGGGTTAAAGAAAAACAATACGATATTTCCCTTTCGTTTATTTCCGCGCTTTTGTGCCGACATGATCGTAGAAAAATATCCCTTATAACGCTCAGTCTCGGGGGACTTGCATCGGTTTCCTGGAAATCTGAGCGACATCAGAGAGGAGCCGCCGGCGCGTCGCGATATCACCCAATCAATAATAAATCCACCTCCTTGTACACGCACACATAACACTTTATAAATGACCTGACGCTAACAACTTAGCTCGTTAGCATACGGCAAGGATGGACAGGTTTACACTTGTTTGGAAGTTCACGATCTTATAAGAAAACAACTGAGACGAGATGAAACGTTCTTACAATATGTTGCTTTAACAAAGGAAGTTGAAAGAGACGAGTGACTGGATCACTAGTGTTTGACTAGATCATAAGTTAGTATTACTTCCGTGTATATACTGAGCTAAGTCAGCGCGAGCAAGACGTGTCGCCATAGCAACCGAGTCTAACAAGCTGCGCCGCTCAGTTCACAGACAGACGGACACATTTACAAGTACAAATTGACAACTTTACAGAACGTGACACTGATTAGTCGAAGTGTGCATTTAAGAAATGCTTGATTTATACAATGTCTTCCATATGCATATCGCATGTGCAAATATCGCGATACCGATTTTTTTTTCCTTATATCTTGCAGCCCTTGTGGGCAACAACATTTTCTCAGAGGCCAATAGACTAAAAAAAATTGTCATTATAGCATGGCAGTTTTTGAACAAAACACCTTAAAGAAATATATAAAATATGATAATAAGCTTGTTTTTTATCTTAATATGTCATTCATTTACTTGGAAACACAAACAAAAAGGACAAATTAAAAGAAAGGGTGAAAGATAAAACAATAGAAACACAATATGATTTGTCATTTCATGTTGAAATTAATATTAATCAATAGATACAAAATTAAAGTTAGTTAGCTTTTTACAGGAAAAATGAACAACAAATAATTTCCAGGGAAAAAGAATACTTGCTAAAAAGGAACAAATCAATCCGATCTTTACTGCTTTTGTCACTTAGAATTGACCACATTGTGGGTACCAGTAGAGGGCGCTGGGGCGCCCGCCTTCCATCGATTTGGTTGTGTTTTCTTTATTTCTTTATCTTTTTATATTTTATTAATTATTATTGTTTACTCTTCATTTTAGTTTTAAAATAATCATCAACATTGATCTTTTGTATATTTGTAGAGGTTTTCGCATTGATAAACTATATTTTCATTTATAAGTGTTCTGATTATAATCTTGGTTTATCACGTTTCTGTAGCTCATACAGCAAGATTGTCCCTGATTTCTGGGGGTGATGGAAAAAACGAACCCCTGATTATTGTCACACATTATAGTAAACGTTTGCATGAACTCATGAGGTCTGTTAGCGATAGCATGCTACACATTTTTGGAGGTTTGAGGACGTGTTTCGTCGGTTTGATTCCGGCTCTCAACACTTTCATTTCACTAGAATTTTTTTTTGTTTGTACCTAAACAAGAAGCATTATTAACATAATTATCCATTCTTAGCATTCAAAGTGTTGATTTATACATGGAATTGATGTTGTCTATATTTAGACAATTTTCCGTCTAACTCCATAAACGGTCCAGGCAGGAAAATGTACTGGATGTTTCAATATTCTGTACTACTGTGATGTCGCCCGTGTGTCACTGCGACAGTGGCCATCTTGAAAAGGGCGATCTTTCGGTTTAGCCAAACTCCCGAGGGGCGGGCACAAATATAATTGACCAATAGGACGACTCCTATTTAGTTAAGGCCACGGAAACAAGTATGTTACGACAAACCGCCGCAAAATCAATATATCTAGAGTCGTGGTGGATAAATCAAGCCCCCCCACCCCCTGTGCGTCAACCTAAATGCGTCCAGCTTCCTAATAATCTCCATCTCTGGAAATTTAACAAAAGAAATGAATAAGAAATCACAATTTCCGAAAACAAAATTACCAATTTGAGTCCACCCAGTTCACCCAGGGTCGTGAGGTTTTCATTTTCTCCCAGTGGCCATGCTAATGTCGCCTGAGTCGCCTGCTTTCATAACTAATGGACGAGGTGATTGGCTCAGCGGTCGTCCTGACAGAAGAAAGGAAGTATGAAGGGTGAAAAAAAAAGTAAATAAAAAGTTACAAAGAAATGAAAGTGGGGGGGAAAAAAATGATGTTGGCGACTTCCTGTGGAGACGAGTGCTAGCGGAGAGGAAATTAGAAAAGATCGGGAGGGAGGACAAAGACACAGCGTCTGCTGAGAAAAGTGAATTGAAAAAAAGAAACGAAATAAATGTTTCCAATGTTAACCTCCCTCTACTTTGAAAATACCCTGATATGAGAACCCAGCATTGATCCAGGGGGGGTTGACGAATGACTCTTCAAGATGCAATGACTTTATTACCGGAGTATTTAACCAAATCAGTGCTTTTGTTGCTTCAATAAAAACATCAAACTTCAACCTAGAATAGAAGTAGTTTTGCAAAAATGCAAATACATACAATATGTCGTACCTGATTATTCAACGCAATTTGAGCTTTAGAATCTGGTGTCATAATTTTCACTTTGTTTTACACTAAAGCAACTTTAATTTACATTTATTTCATGTAATTTGATGAAATTAAAATGGCATTTTTAGAAATCATAGTTCATAGTGTGTAAAGTTTTTGGGAATTTAAGCAAAAGTACCGTTACCGACTTTAGTCACGAACTGCACAGTGGAAAAAAAAAAACACGCCTTCAAAATAATGTAGATCCAGATGGTAATGCATAAGAAAAACTTCTTGATTGCTATAAGAAGAAGATATTTTACAAAAAAGGATTTTGATGTATATTTTTTGGCTTGTTTGCATCTTGCTAATGCTATTGGACTTATTAGTCTGATAAGGCTAAAAAGGCCCAAAATAGTTTGCGTTGAGCTAATATCAAGTATTAGTGTCAATAGGCAATTTTTACCTTCTATCATTCCAAGGAAGATTTTAAACTAAACTACAACTCTGTAGCTCAAATATCCAATCAAATGACAACCTTTTAAAAGTTGCAAGTCTGCTAGCACAATTACGCTAGCTCCCTTTAAGTCCATGCAAACGTGTTAAAAAAGATGCTAAAATATTTTAAATTAGCCAAACATAGCTTTTGCATTTTTTTATATAAAAGGTTTACAACGCTTTTGTATCTTATATTAAAAAAATACCCATCCATCCATCCATCCATCCATCCATCCATCCATCCATCCATCCATCCATCCATCCATCCATCCATCCATCCATCCATCCATCCATCCATCCAATCCATCTATCTAATCCATCCATCCATCCATCCATCCATCCATCCATCCATCCATTGTCTATCCATCCATCCATCCATCCATCCATCCATCCATCCATCCATCCATCCATCCATCCATCCATCCATCCATCCATCCATCCATCCATCCATCCATCCATCCATCCATCCATCCATCCATCCATCCATCCATCCATCCATCCATCCATCCATCCATCCATCCATCCATCCATCCATCCATCCATCCATCCATCCATCCATCCATCCATCCATCCATCCATCCATCCATCCATCCATCCATCCATCCATCCATCCATCCATCCATCCATCCATCCATCCATCCATCCATCCATCCATCCATCCATCCATCCATCCATCCATCCATCCATCCATCCATCCATCCATCCATCCATCCATCCATCCATCCATCCATCCATCCATCCATCCATCCATCCATCCATCCATCCATCCATCCATCCATCCATCCAAAAATGTTGCACCGATCCAGTGAAAGAAAAGGTTGAAAATCCCTGCGACAATCAAGTCAATGGAATTCAATAAAATATCTACACGTCTCACGTTTAAAAAAAAAAATGGCTGCCATTAGCGCATTACCCGCCATTTTATCCTTTAACTGCAGAGCCTTCGTTAGTTAGAAGTTGAGGGTCAACCATAAGCTCCTCGGGGTCAATCCCACCGACGGCGGCTGCCGTAAATATCAGTAATAGGCAATAATAAATAAGGAACATATAAAGGTGTCTGCTATTGTCAGCAGAAAGCCTGATACTACATCACTCTAATGGTGTCCCACATGGACGACGTCTGCATTGTGCGCGAGCACTCGGGGCGAGCTGGACCTCCGACGCTTCATCTCTTTAACAAGCTGCTTCCAACAGTTACACACCTTATCTCAATATCGCGCAACCAATAGGTGCCATATTTTTCTCCTGCTGTTATCACTGACGCTTTCTCAGCCTCTAATGAGGAGCCGAATAACTTTATTTTACTTAATGCATGGTTGTAAACCTCTGCACGATTAAAAGAAAAATCCAATCTAAAGTAATCTTCTCCAACGTTACCAAACACAAAAAAAAAACTGCTGATGCTACGACTTCCTCTTGACTTCTTCTCGTCTCCTTCGGAGGATATCGAACATGGACAGTAGCTAGTCAGCTAAAAGGCGGTACGAGGGACCCGAGAGAGAAGTTTGAGCTTAAAAGGTTTTCGTGTCGGACGAGGATCTGCCGTCGCGGCAGAGAAAAAAAACCCGACTCCTTGATGATGTCAGCAAGCTTACAGTATGTGGACATAAAAGTTTCAAACCATGAAAGGTATGGACTGTGTAGGATGAAGGTTTTATGAAAAATTCAATGAGTATTTCTTAAGTGGTGAACAAGCACTGGGAAATAGAAAGTATTTTTTGTAATATAAATATTATTATCCTTACAATTTTAGATATAAATCAACATTTCTTTCTCCTTTGTTGGGTGAAAAATTGGGTTTCAATAGTAGTTAAAAAAAAAACAAACAAGAACAAAGTGCAAATAAAAAGGACAAAGTGCAAATATAAAGAACACATATCAGAGGAAATAACACCAAGATTAACATCATAGAATAACATTATCCTTTCACTCTGTTAAATAATGTCACTCTACATGTAAGTAAGTAAGTAAGTAATATTTATCTATATAGCGCTTTTCGAGACCAGGGTCACAAAGCGCTTAAACAATCAAAACAATACTCAAAAAGTATTCAACTTGTTACATTTTTTAGCATTTAAAATATATATTTCATAGCAATAAGTTCTTTGAAACACAGGCAGACATGAAAAGTAGATTTCTCCATGCAAGAGAGTGATGAATCCTTAAAAAAAGAAAGGATCCAGATGTTAAAACATTTTTGATTTTATTACATTTTTGGGTTATTTTGCTAACATACGCCAAATAATTATCTCTGGCATTCCAAAAATCTTCTTGTTGAAAGTTACAATATATATATATTTAAATAAAATTGAATTGAATTGAATTAAATGTTTTGTGATATCTATAATAATATATCATATACTGTATATATTACATTTTTTTAGTGGAGAACCTGGATGCAACTAACCCTGTGAAACAGAATAATGAGTTTTTTGACATAATAATATTCAATTTTCATTGGAATGAAAGATAAACATTTTTGAAATTTCTTTCTTTGTAAAAAAAAAAGTTAGATTGAATTCACTGATTTTTTGGGGGCAAAATGCGAAAAGAAAATGTTGTACCTTTGAAAGAGACTTAGAAGATACATTTTTTTCCTCCATTTATTATTTCTCTACTTTTATTTTATGTAATTTTTTATACATTTTGTTAGCCTTTAAAATTAGATTTTTTTTTGAGGGGGACAAAATACAAAAGGAAAACAATATGTTGTTCCCTTGAGAGAGACTTTGGAGCTTTGTTTTTTTTGCCCAAATATTATTCCTCTACTTTTGTTTTATGTAATTGTATTTGTTTGTCATTTAGAATATAATTCAAAGCAATGAGTTCTTTGAAACACAGGCAGAAGTCGTGTTATTGAACTCGCTAATTCTAAAGTAACTTTCTCCATTGGAAGAGAATGATGAATCCTTAAAAATAAAAAGTGGATCCAGATGGTAGTGCAGAAAAATGTCATTAAAATAAATATTTTGCCAACAGAAACGACAAATAATTATCGCTGACAATCACAAAAACTTCTTGGCGCATATATATATTTTTTAAAAGCACTGTGAAATAGATACAAGTACTTTTGCACTATAAATATTTGAATCATAATAATAATAGATCATAATATTTGACATTACTCTCTTAAGTGAGAAGCGAGAGTTGGATTAAGTTCAGTGATTTGTTGTGGCGACAAGACAAGGGCAGGCAGGTTGACGTACACAACATAAATGCCGTTTAATTCACCGCCTAACCATCGGCTGCCAACACGACTCCCTCATTGCTCATCTTCCTGTTTGCCAGCCGCCTCATCATTACCCATTTCCCGTGGCAGTCGCTGTCACTCAACGTGTCCGAGCTGATGCCGAAACGCATGTTGTGTGCAATCATATCTGGCGTTATTGTGTGTGTGTGTGTGTGTGTGTGTGTGGCTGGTGTCCCTCCTGTGGTTGCTACATTACAACCTGAACAAGCTGCATCCAGAGATTAGTGCTGGGAATATAAATGGTGGTGTTAACGTAAACGAGAACGACGCGTTTCAACTGGAGAATTAACACAATTTAATTGAGTTTGGATTGTCTTGAGGATGAGAAATATACGTTGTTTTTTTTTTCTCTCCATGCATTCATGCATTCTTATTAGTTCTGGATGTGTATGATTATTTATTTTATTTATTTTATTATTTTTAAACATGTTACTGACACTAAAAAAGACACATATTAATATGAACAATTTCATAATTCCAGAAAGTTAAAAAAAACGAAAAAAAAACTTTTTTTTTGTTGTATGTATATATTCTCATGAGAGTTAAATAAAGTACTTTAGGTCTTTTTTTCTTGTTGAAATAAAATGCTATTAGTATTATTATTATTGTTGTTGTTGCTATTATAAGTATTATTTTTGTTTTTTTTATATTATTATTGTTGTTGTTGTTATTGTTGCTATTATTTTATTATGGTTGTTGTTGCTGTTATTAATATTATTATTGTTAGTATTTTTATATTATTATTATTATTGTTGTTGTTATTGTTGTTTTTTTGTTTTTTTTTGTTGTTGTTATATGATAATAATACTTGTCTTGTTCTAATTCTCTTATTTTTGCATTTTTTTGTTACTTTATTATTATTATTGTTTTTTATTTGATATTGTTGTTTTTGTTCTGGTTTTTATTGTGATATAATTAATAATACAAATAACAATTATTATTAGACTTAATATACGAAATTAATCATTTAAAAAAGCCTATTAAAATAAATGTTTAATTTAATACCACAATCTAATACAATATAAATGAATTAAAAAGACATGTTAAAATAAAGTAAAAAATGTAATCGGATATTTGATTTTCAACACATTGTTTAAAACTATATACATTTTTGCACATAGTTATTAATAATGTATATGATATTAATTAGTATTCAACAGTTTCAACATAATTTTGTGTTATATTCATGCTCAATAACTATTTTTTTTCCCCTTAATTCTCTCAATTTATTCAAATGTAAAGTCATTTAAATATTATTTATATATTTATCAGTTTTCCAACCAAATTCATGTGTAAATTAAACTTTTAAAAGTGATAAAAACTAAAATATTTGATGAAAAAAACCCAACATGTATTTAATAAAAGCAATAAAATAAATGAATCACTCCTAAACAATACTTCAACTCTAGTCTGACTTTATTCTGTATTTTCCACTGGATATTCTTGAACTTAATTGTGAGTCTGTAAAGGTCTTTGTGTTGTTGTGCGAGTCATTCTCTGACCCCTCACATCTGCGCAGAGATTTGGTAGCGTCTCCATGTTAGCCGTGCACCAAACCAACAAAGGTCATCGGAGCACATCAGCATGCATGGCGCGCCTTTGTTAGCGCCGCTGCTTCTGGCAAATTGGAGGCTGCAGATGGAGAAGCCTTCAGCGGGCTGTAGGGAGTCAATACTCTGAAAGGGGAACCCTTTATAGCAGCCTGGAAGCGGCGACTTGTGAGTGCCTCCCACATTAACTCTGCATTTTATATGGAAATCTGAGTTTGTAGCTGACATTAGCCCGAGCATTTATCTTTCTGCTCTCCGCGCTCGTTCATTTGCATTCTTTGTTTTTATTTCTTTTTGTGTAATCAGAAGCTTCTATTGTATTTGGTGGAAACTCCCGCGTAAAATATTTAGACTATAATAAAAAGCTTGAGGAAACAATCCATGCGGTCCATGAATGCTTTAAAAAAGCTTTTATATTTTTAAAAATATATGTTTTAACTGGATCACACTTATAGCAGAGGATCAAGAGAGTTTGTTGGAGTTGATGAAGAAATTGTGACATTTGTAGTGACATTGTCCAACAAAAAAGATGACACACACCTGCGTCCACACACACCTTCATCAACACATGCCTTCATCAACACACACCTTCATCAACACACACCTTCATCAACACACGCCTTCATCAACACACACAATGTGAACTGAAGGATGGATGTATGGATATAAACAGTATATAGATATAAAGATGGATGGATGATAGAAACAGTAGATGGATGGATGATATAAACTGTGGATGGATGGATGGATGGATGGATGGATGGATGGATGGATGGATGGATGGATTATATAAACAGTAGATGAATGATGGATGATATAAACAGTAGATGGATGAATGATATAAACTGTGGATGGATGGATGGATGGATGGATGGATGGATTATATAAACAGTAGATGAATGATGGATGATATAAACAACAGATGGATGGATGGATGGATGATATAAACAGTAGATGGATGGATGGATGGATGGATGGATGGATGGATGGATGGATGATATAAACAGTGGATGGATGGATGGATGGATGGATGGATGGATGGATGGATGGATGGATGGATTATATAAACGGTAGATGAATGATGGATGATATCAACAGCAGATGGATGGATGGATGGATGATATAAACAGCAGATGGATGGATGATATAAACAGTAGATGGATGGATGGATGGATGATATAAACAGTGGATGGATGGATGGATGGATGGATGGATGGATGGATGGATTATATAAACAGTAGATGAATGATGGATGATATAAACAGCAGATGGATGGATGGATGATATAAACAGTGGATAGATGAATGGATGGATGATAGAAACAGTAGATGGATGGATGGATGGATGATTTAAACAGTGGATGGATGGATGGATGGATGGATGGATGGATGGATGGATGGATGGATGGATGGATGGATGGATGGATGATATAAACAGTGGATGGATGGATGGATGGATGGATGGATGATATAAACAGTGGATGGATGGATGGATGGATGGATTATATAAACAGTAGATGGATGGATGGATGGATGGTATAAACAGTGGATGGATGGATGGATGGATGGATTGCTGGCTGATACAAACAGTAGATAGATGATGGATGGATGGATGGATGGATTGGTGGATAGAAAATAAACAAGTTTTCTTTCAAACTTCTAATACTAGTGTAAAAAAAAACTGTCATTACTTTGATATTAGTGTTTGGACGTCACTGCAGCTGTGACT
Source organism: Callionymus lyra (assembly GCF_982586985.1). Classification (NCBI taxonomy): domain Eukaryota; kingdom Metazoa; phylum Chordata; class Actinopteri; order Syngnathiformes; family Callionymidae; genus Callionymus; species Callionymus lyra. Next base: position 8,384,566 of record NC_141831.1, read on the forward strand.
TGTAGAAGCAGATGTTGTGTCCAGTCGTCTGTCTGAGCTAGAAGTGTGTAAGTGTGTAAGTGTGTGAGTGTGTAGGTGTGTGAGTGTGTGAGTATGTAAGTGTGTGAGTGTGTAGGTGTGTAAGTGTGTAGGCTTGTAAGTGTGTAAATTTGTAGGTGTGTGTAAGTTCTGACACTGTCCGCGGTAGAAAGAAGAAGAAGAAGAAGAAGAAGAAAAAGCCATAACTAATGATCTTGATGCAGACGATGATTAGAAGTGCAGGTTTGAGGAGCTGCCGAGAGCGAAGCAGGAAAAGTTTTCTCAATGCCAGATGGAAGAGCAGTTGGCTTCGCTCTCATTACTGCGGGGATGGATTTTTCTTCATCACTACAATACACACATGCACACACTCTTGCCATCACACACACACACACACACACACACTTGTTGACTTTTCCTCACCACCTGTCCAGCACCTATCTTAGAGCTTCCACCAAGACCAGAGCTGTGTCTCAAATCACATACTTGCGTACTTAAAGTATTTTTAGTGCATAAGTGCGTCTCAATGCTTAGTATGTGAAATGTAACACATTCAATAACAACGATTAAATTGAACAACAGTGTACTTAAAAAAACAACAACACTCAATGATAAATAAATAACAAACAATACAAAACTCAAAAGTGTTGAATAACTTATGTAAATTAAAATAAATACATTTAAAAACAGTGAATTAAACAAACTTGAAAACTTTCTACACAGATTTTGAAAATGTACAATTGTTAAAAATGTGTTTTCTCTGTTTATGTGTTCATTTAAGTCATTTTTCATTGTTTCGTGTTATGATTTTTTATTTATTTTTTAAATGTCCTACGCCCTTGAACGCACCATAGGAATCCCGCTGTCAGCGAACGCATCATCGGTACAGAGAAAGTAAACCGACCTCGTGCACCTCATCCACACATTGATTTTTGATTTATTTTCAGTCATAACTAAAATGTACATCAATCTATCATCGTGTAGGAATAGCTTTACGTAAATCAGCGTGTATTTTTTATTTGATCTGCCCCAATAATAGTAATCATAATTATTATAAAACATATTTTCAGGAAATTTTGAAAATGTGAAATTTTGGCTCTGTTTTAAAGTACTTTTAGATGATTTTTGTATCTCTATACCTGTTATACCTGTAATAACCTGGACAGGTTGGTGGCTAACTGATGCAGCACCATTAGAACTTAGCCGCTAGCAGTTAGCCGCTAGCTTTAGCAATCGTCTAAAAGGTTGATAAAGTTTAATGTTTTTGCCCTGTTTTAAAGTACTTTTAGATGATTTTTGTATCTCTATACCTGTTATACCTGTAATAACCTGGACAGGTTGGTGGCTAACTGATGCAGCACCATTAGAACTTAGCCGCTAGCAGTTAGCCGCTAGCTTTGGCAATCGTCTAAAAGGTTGATAAAGTTTAATGTTTTGGCTCTGTTTTAAAGTACTTTTAGATGATTTTTGTATCTCTATACCTGTTATACCTGTAATAACCTGGACAGGTTGGTGGCTAACTGATGCAGCACCATTAGAACTTAGCCGCTAGCAGTTAGCCGCTAGCTTTAGCAATCGTCTAAAAGGTTGATAAAGTTTAATGTTTTGGCCCTGTTTTAAAGTACTTTTAGATGATTTTTGTATCTCTATACCTGTTATACCTGTAATAACCTGGACAGGTTGGTGGCTAACTGATGCAGCACCATTAGAACTTAGCCGCTAGCAGTTAGCCGCTAGCTTTAGCAATCGTCTAAAAGGTTGATAAAGTTTAAGTTTTGGCTCTGTTTTAAAGTAGTTTTAGATGATTTTTGTATCTCTATAGACTACTAGTTTACAATGTTAAACAACTCTTCTTCGCCTACTGTTTGTCCCGAAAGGCTGACTGCTATCAGTTATATTTCAAATGCTAAAAAAGGCAATCATTTTAAAGATAAAAAGCGACATTTTTGGTCGACACTCACGAAGAACGTTAATTCAAAGTGACACCGAGGTCACGAACCCCGACCTACGGACAAAATCGTCACACAAACAAAGTGTCAAACTTCCCGTTCATTCACTGTCGGACAAAAGATTCAATTTTTCAGAAAGAATTATTCAGTTTTTTGGAATAAATGACGGAGGAAGTGTGAAATCCGGTCACAGACAGTTGTTACATTGATATCCGGTGATGCAGCCGAAGGTTTGGCTGGACTCATTGTTCGGGGACATGTCAATCAAATCCTGGACGAGCGACAATAAAAATCGTCACGGCAACGGAGGTGTCGTTGCCGCTCATCCCCGAGAAGCAACAACAGGCGAAACCATTAAACGTTGAGATACATACGACGGATCATTCAAAAAAACCTTCGACTTATTTGTACCGTCCTCCCCGCTGCTGATGTTCCGTCGGCGCCGCACACATGCATCCTAAACACAATTACGTTCTGAGGCTGAATGGAGTGAAACGGTCCTTTGGGGCGTCTCTAGAAACAGGAAATGGTCAGGAGGGCCGGTTCTGCAAATCCCTAATTCAATTGGCTAAACCTTGGCAACCAGCCCCCGGTGGCTCTTACTGTGGAATCAAAACCACACAGCGCAAGATTTTTTGTTTGTTTTTTACCCTTTTAACATGCTATCGATCCGTCAATCAAAATTCACTGTGATACCATTTTATTTATCTACCCCTGCTGCTTATTTTTGAGCTCTTATAATAATAATAAGATGTATTTAAAGTGATAGAATAATTGGGATTTAAATTATGGTTTAATCCTATTGTAATAGAATAATAATAATAATAATAATAATCTCTATTTATATAGCGCCTTTCTAGACCAGGGTCACAATAATGACTTTTTTTTTTTAGTATTATTCAGATTGTACTACTACTGTATGTCTAATCTTTTATTTTTATTTATCAATTATCAGTGTTACCTACCACACTAAGGCTTAAGCCACCAACGTCCTTTAATATTATTTATTTGATTCTTTTTGTTTAGTCATTAGTTGAGGTCAGTCGAGTCATTTTACCGAGTATTTTTATTTAAAAAACGGTAAAATGTCGTTTTTCTGTGAGGTTGTCTTTTCATTTAGCTAAACTTTTACATGTAAGCGTGGATAAATGTTAAAAATGTTTAAAAATTGTTTCCATTTGTAGGAGAAAGTAGTAGATCAAGATTAAAAGTCGAAAAAATATAGATTTTAAATCGGAATTGTGGCCCCAAAAAATTGCGATAAAACAATAAGATAGTGAAAGATTCCCTACCCTATTAGCTTAACTAGTTAGCAGCGCTAGCTGTTTTTATGCTGATGTGAAATTTACCGCCTCGTAACACACTTATTTTCATTTCCAATATTTTTATGATTGCAATATGTTGTCTCGGACCTGGGTAATAACCTGTAATAACCTGGACAGGTTGGTGGCTAACTGATGCAGCACCATTAGAGCCGCTAGCAGTTAGCCGCTAGCTTTAGCAATTGTCTAAAAGGTTGATAAAGTTTAATGTTTAAATATAATTAGGTTTAATTTTGTTATTAATCTACTAAATACTGCCAAACAGAATAAAAAATAATCGTACTAAATTGAGTACACTCTAATTAAAAACTAGAAATTAACTATTTTGTCTTGTATTTAACCCTAACTTGAAGATAAAAGTACTTGAAACTCAGAGCATTGATTTATGTCAAAATAAATGACTGTTTTAGGTCAGAAAAACAATATTTTTTTGTGGTGCAGACAGAATGAAAAGAAGCTTTCAAAAAGGAGGATACAGTTATTTTTAATAAAACAATGTTTTGTAGTAGTTCTCTTTTCTTGAGAGGATGTTTGTGGGAGTTTTGCTCAAGGATTCCTGACAGGAATGTGTCTTTTGTGAAACGTGTACGTCTGCCCGGAATTGTCAGCGAGACGAACCCAGAACGTCAAACACCGACTGTCAAGAGAATGTCAGAGTAAGACTGTCTGCGAGGTGGAGCAAGTTTTGAAAATGGTTATAAAAATAGTATGAGGCCCAGGTCAGAGCCCAGGGGACTCCACGAGGTTCGGACCAAACCGAAACACGCTGGGTCGCGAACGGCTGTTGTGTTTATTAAGTAAAGCCCTCATTGAAAGGGTCTGACCTGGTAGTTATGGAACCTTGTTAGTCAGTTAACCTTTAAAAAAGCTGCTACATTCTTCCGCTGCTCTGGCAGATAATGATCGTTGCCATCTTTCGAGCAAAAACATTTGATTCCAGGAGCTCTAGCATCTGTTCTGGAATTTCATGTGTGTTTTTTGACATCTGGATATATAACTTAGTAGGTCTGTCTGTCTGTGTACTGGGGTACTTGAGTAGGTCAAGGGAAAGGGGGGCAGAAGACCCCTATGAAAATGAAAATGCGACTCATTTTGACGATATTTAAACCATATGTATTTAATAATAATTGAAGACTATTTTGAGAATTGGGGCCAGAGCATCTCCATTAAAATTAATCAAATTTTGACAATTTTTAAACCATAAATATTACTAATACTAAGAAAGGGGTATTTCCTGATTTTCAACCCATTTTGTTAATTGTTGGGAGACGTAAAATAGGGTTAAAGAACCTCATGAAAATGTAAAATATGTCTTATTTTGACTAGATTTAACCATATGATTAACTTACAAGTTAAAGTGGATTTGTCCTGAATTTCAGCCCCTTTTGTTAATTGTAAGGGGGCCTCAAAGGGGGGCAGAAGACCCCATGAAAATGAATATATGCCTAACTTTGACAATATTTAAACCAAGTATTTCATACATATAAAAGGAGATTTTCTCCCCCTTTTATTAATAAGTAAGGGGGCAAAATATGGAAGTAGAAGACCCCCATGAAAATTCAAACATTTCTAATTTTGACGAAATTGACACCATACATATAACATTCTAATTAAAAGACATTTTCGGTTTCAGACCCTTTTTTTAATTGTAAGGGGGCGTAAAAGGGGGGCAGAACACCCCCATTTAAATTCAAATCTGTATAATTTTGACGAGGCTTAAAACACAAGTATTACATACAAATAAAAGGAGATTTTCTGGCCATTTTATTATAATAGGGGGCATAATATGGGGGTAGAAGACCCCAATGAAATTTCAAACAATTTTAGTTTTGTCGAAATTGACACCATACATATAACATTCTAATTAAAAGAGAATTTCAGAGTTTCAGCCTCTTTTATTAATATTAAGGGGGCGTAAAAGGGGGGCAGAACACCCCCATGTAAATTCAAATACGTGTAATTTTGACGAGGCTTAAACCACAAGTAATACATACTAATAAAAGGAGATTTTCTGCCCCTTTTATTAATAAGTAAGGGGGCGTAATATGGGGGTAGAAGACCCTCATGAAAATTCAAACATTTTTAATTTTGAAGACATTGACACCATATACATAACATTCTAATAAACAGAGCTTTTCAGAATTTCATCCCATTTTGTTAATTGTAAGGGGGCGTAAAAGGGGGGCAGTAGACCCCATGAAAATTCAAATACGTCTCATTTTGACGAGATTTAAACCATATATATTAAATACCTATTTTAGGCGATTTACATAATTTCAGCTTGTTTTATTGATTGCAAGGGGGGCGTAAAAGGGGGGCAGAACACCCCCATGAAACTTTCAAACATGTGTAATTTTCATAATTTCCACCATATGGATAACATTGTAATGAAAATCGATGTTAAGAGTTTCAGACACTTATTAATTGTAAGGGGGCGTAAAAGGGAGGCAGAAGACCCCCATGAAAAAAAATCGAATTCAATTTAATTTTGACCAGATTTAAATCGTATGTGTAACTTACTCATACTAAACATTCTAAATAGTTACACAACCATATACACAACACACTGCAACGGCCTCAAAAAACACATTAACAAATCCACTCGAAGGGAAATAGACCAGACATGATAATACACAACTAGATAATGATACATAAGATATTGAAATACTATTGAAGTACTATGTTGAACTCACAGACTTTATTCCGCCCGCCCGTCGCCCGGAGTGCGTGTCAAGCCGCCGACACTCGAGGAGACTCTTAACGTCTCGGGTTGAAGTGTCGACACCTTTGTGTGCGTCCTCGACACGAGGCTGGCATTGACGGATACGACGTCGCACTTTTTTTGTGACATTGTCGAGACGTCCTCGCTTCTCTCGCACACTCCGAGGAAAGCGAAGAAAAAAACATCCCGTAGGCAGAAAAAAAAAAAAGAAAAGGTATTCGTCGTCATCGATATTAGTTGGATTGCGACGTAGATCGTTGCGGTTTTGGAAGTGAAGGGAAAGTATCACCTAGAGCCCGGGAGTTGCCCACGTGGAAAGAAAACAAAATATCTTATTCAGAGTTTTTATTAAGGATTCAACCAGACTTTATATATCATGAGCTGAACCAGTACTTTTTTATTTTAAAAAGTTCTTTATCACTATAGTAAATATGGTTAGGGTTGCCTTAAATATAATGGGGTGGGAGAAAGTAATTGATACATTGATATATTTCGATATATATTTACAATATATTCTATCAATATTCAAGAGCACAGTATCACTAATAGACTCAGGGACTAATTTATTCCTTGTGCTATTAGATTAATTCCGAGTTTGGGGGCAGGATTGGAGTGAAAAGATGATGTGTGTGTAAATAAAATAATTATTTCCAATAAAATGTAAATATTCACGGCATTTTTACGTTTAAATCCAACCTCCCGCCGCTAGAGGGCAGCAGTCGTTACAACATTACACAACCCAACACACCTCAGCAAAAAAATTATAGCACAATATCGCTTTGTTTATACAACAAGGTGATGAATTATAGGATCAATGACGCGCGGTGACGAAACTCCACGCTTCACCAATCACCATTAGTTGGATTGCGACGTAGATTGTTGCGGTTTTTGGAAGTGAAGGGAAAGTCGCTCCTAGAGCCCGGGAGTTGCCCACGTGGAAAGAAAACAAAATATCTTATTCAGAGTTTTTATTAAGGATTCAACCAGACTTTATATATCATGAGCTGAAGCAGTGGCTCTCTGTTGTGATGACCCACATCTACAACACACACTTTTTTATTTTGAAGTTCTTTATCACTATAGTAAATATGGTTAGGGTTGCCGTAAATATAATGGGGTGGGAGAAAGTAATTGATACATTGATATATTTCGATATATATTTACAATATATTCTATCAATATTCAAGAGCACAGTATCACTAATAGACTTTGGGACTCATTTATTCCTTGTTCTATTTGATTAATTCCGAGTTTGGGGGCAGGATTGGAGTGAAAAGATGATGTGTGTGTAAATAAAATAATTATTTCCAATAAAATGTAAATATTCACGGCATTTTTACGTTTAAATCCAACCTCCCGCCGCTAGAGGGCAGCAGTCGTTACAACATTACACAACCCAACACACCTCAGCAAAAAAATTATAGCACAATATCGCTTTGTTTATACAACAAGGTGATGAATTATAGGATCAATGACACGCGGTGACGAAACTCCACGCTTCGCCAATCACCATTAGTTGGATTGCGACGTAGATTGTTTTGGTTTTTGGAAGTGAAGGGAAAGTATCTCCTAGAGCCCGGGAGTTGCCCACGCAATGATGACTTGTGCGGTGTTCAGGTGGAGTGTGGTGCGCTGTGATGTTGGGGGCGGACATTTAACAGATGGTACCGGCTACCTCCCCGGATAGCTGTGTTCAATTATCTGTGTCCAATTTGCACCTCTTGCAAAAGGGTGAGAAAAACAAGAGGAAAGAGGAAAGTCTGTGAGCGTTTCAACGAGAGGAAAAACCCGGTGGGTGTTGAATAGAGAGAAGAAAAAAAAGATATATTTATTTTTTTCAACAAATTATTGTTTGTGCTAAAACGTCGTCGCTCTGATTCTCACCAGGACGTCGAAAGTCCCGCGGTGTTGTCCGTACTTTACGTCTGTGGTGGGCTTTCATAACAACATGTTCGGGTCAAGATTAATTTGATGAAGGGAAGAGAAAAACAAATGTGTTTTTTTTTTTTTTATTCAGTTGAAGGAGTCAAAACATGTTTTTTTAAGAAACCGGACCTGGGCAAAAGTGACTGTGTTTATACTGTTTGTATGATCATGTTGAATTTCTTTTGATAACAATTTCATTTTGTATTTATTTTTAACATTTATTTTATCATAAAACAACTCCATAATAAATGTGTTTTTTTTGTTGTTTTAGACCTTTTCCCTTCTTTTTCTTGCTTTTTGTGTTCATTTTTTTCCTCAAAATGTTTTAAAATAAATAAATAAAAAGTTATATTGCTATTTATACTATATTAAATATTTATATTTAAATATGTATTTAAGTATTTGTTTATTTTTGTATTTTTGTTTAAAGCTTTTCTTGTTATAAAAGGCATATCAACATTTAATAAAGGTTTTTGTTCCTACTTTTTATTGACGGCCCCTTAGTTACACTACATTATGAGGCCCCTGGGGACATCACACAATATAAAGTATACACAACTACAAGAAAAAAAAACACTTCTACTGCATTTTAAAGCTGTACACAACTTGACACATTCACACATACGGGACCATTTACACAAACAAACATTGCACAAACACATACACAACACACTGCATTGGCCTTCAAATCAACAACACATCCATTAACTAACCACAAAGATCAAGTACACAACTGAACCCAACAGTATTAACAACTCCCGAATTGATCAATAATGCATACATGTGATCAATTACGAATTAAAAATAACAGCTACACAACCACATAGACACACAACAAGAACCAGAGTGTTTGGCAAATGTTGTGTCAACACAATATTCATTCAAGTGTAGTCCAAAGATCAATAATGAAATTTGTTTTGAATTTTGCCCAAGAAGCAGATTTTCCTCGGATGATAATTTGGAAAAAAAAGAGTGTGATGAAGGGATGACTTTCAAAGTCATGGTTGGAAACGAAAATAAAGATTCTAAAGGAGAGTTCTGAACAAAGGTGGTCCGGCTGACCCGGATACTGAGGCTCAAACTCTGATGGGAATCAGCTCCTACCAGCTTCAATAGAAACTTCCTCTTCGCTCTCCTTCCTGCTCCGTTCAGTGAAGCTCAGATGCTTTTTTTTTGTTCATTTCCCTGCATGAATAATGGAAGAACGTGGACGTAAATGGAGTAAATCGCTTCAACGTGGAAACAAGACGAACATGTCGAGATCGGTCGTTCAAAGTTCACTATTCTGGCTTTTTGTTTTTTAATATTCAACCTCCTGCTCCTTTGACTGCGCCTGGAAAGAAAACAAAATATCTTATTCATAGTTTTTATTAAGGATTCAACCAGACTTTATATATCATGAGCTGAAGCAGTGGCTCTCTGTTGTGATGACCCACATCTACAACACACACTTTTTTATTTTAAAAAGTTCTTTATCACTATAGTAAATATGGTTAGGGTTGCTGTAAATATAATGGGGTAGGGGAAAGTAATTGATACATTGATATATTTCGATATATATTTACAATATATTCTATCAATATTCAAGAGCACAGTATCACTAATAGACTCAGGGACTCATTTATTCCTTGTGCTATTAGATTCATTCTGAGTTTGGGGACAGGATCGGAGTGAAAAGATGATGTGTGTGTAAATAAAATAATTATTTCCAATAAAATGTTAATATTCACGGCATTTTTTACGTTTAAATCCAACCTCCCGCCGCTAGAGGGCGGCAGTCGTTACAACATTACACAACCCAACACACCTCAGCAAAAAATGATAGCAAAATATCGCTTTGTATATACAACAAGGTGAGGAATTATAGGATCAATGACGCGCGGTGACGAAACTCCACGCTTCACCAATCGCTACAATGTGGGTGTGGTCATGGTAAACAAGATTTCATCTCCGGAAAGTGTTTTCAGTGGGCGGGGCTTAAGATAATTTTCTAATGTCGATATTTCTATGAAAAGAGTTTTGTACAAACACACACACACATTGATGATACGTTAAAGTACAACACGCACGCAAATCGACACAACAAATTTCCTCAGTTAAAGGAAAAATTAAATCCCTAGAGAGCTCTCGGATGACTGAGGACGAGAGGATACAGTCGACTCCAGCAGCTTTAAAAGCTGATGTTCGGACATTATTTTGTGTTTTAACTGTAAATTTATTTAACTAAAAAAGAGTGGAACTATCATTTAAATTTAGTTCCCCTTAAATTGTTGTTGAGAATTTAGTTTTATAAGTAAAATATTTTGCAAATATGTTTCAAATTCAATGTATCATCACAAGACACAAGATTTATATCGTCTTGTTTTTTAATCAAATGAAAAACATCCTTTGATGACATTATTTTGTCATCATTTGTATTGACACAAGCAACAATAGATTGGAACTAAAGCATCTTGTGTTTTTTTTTTCCCAGAATTCAAAAAATATTCTGTAAGAAATTTTTACCATGAATAATGTTTGTTCATTTTAATGTAGCGACTGGAGCTCAGTTGTCGTCGTTCTTGTCCGAAAATACACTTAAAAACATCCAAATACCTCTGTACTGCTCGTCTTTAACGTCCATCTTGTATTGAGGAGAGGAATCGTTCCAAACAAAATGTGTCTTTATTTTAAGATGAGTGAACTACCCCTTTAAGTATCAATCATTTAATTGTGGGGGGGAAAAAAAGGCACACAATTAAAGTAGCATTAGCTTGTGACTCTTTACAATTCAAGAAACTTGTTTCCCTCATGTTTAAACCAAAAAAATAACCTGAAAATTACTTTAAAAAAAACCTTCATCTCGGTCAAGAGAAACCAGCCCAGACTTCCTGCTGATTCAGCGTTTTTGCAAGATCTATTTTTCCATTCACTTAACCTTTCGTCTCACGCCATCATGCCATTTTAGTTTTGAATTTTTCATACAGAGGTCAGTCTGTGGAATGAATGTCAAAATGAAACTGATCATATTTAAGGAGGTTTATCCTTTAAGCTGTGGAGGTATCGTATCAAACGCTCTTCTTGACGTCGGGGATTCGAACCTCCATCGTGCGTTATCGTCGTGTAATGAAACGTAACGTCTTTCCTGATCATCGCTGAGATAGCTTTGGACGCGGCGTCTGGGGAAAACAAGGACGAACACACTCCTTGTTTTTATTCTCTTCACGATGAAAAGCATAAATAAAACACAGCTTAGAGGCTGTTTGGGGAACTTTTGAAGGCGAAGTTTATTCAGGAGAAAAGGTTTTGTCTCTTCAGTGTATTCCCTCAGAAGCCGATCCTGAAATAGACTCGGAGATAAAGGCCGGAATATATGAGGCTACCTGTGACTGAAGCTGTAACAATCACCAGGAGGCTCCGAGCCTTGTGTGGCCAAACGGTCCCCGAGGAGGGGCCCCCGGGGTCGGTCGGGTCAAACCCCCCCGCATCGCCTGCGCATGTAGTCGCCAATTTACCGGCGTCCTTACCTTTGAGATGCAGCGTCGCACACGTTGCGTTTGTTCTCTGACCTTTGAATAATTCATGTCAAAGCAAAATGTTCTGACATGTATTTTTGATCAAAGACCACAATGGCGGCGGAAGGAGTCAGTAGATCCAACAAGCGAAGAGGGAGATGGTTCCAAAGCTTGGGAACAACAGTCTGGAAGGATTTCTCTCCTCTGGTCCTGAAGCGTGTTCAGGAACCATCAGTAGAATCTGATCCATAGACCTCAGAGCCCGAGCTGGGGTGTAAGTCTGGATCAGATCACATGATGGAAGGTCTGACCATGAATAGATCTGAAAGTAAGAACCAGAATTTTAAAGTTGATCCTGAAAGAAACTGGAAGCAAGTGAAGAGTTTTAAGGATCAGGAGAAATGTGAGTTCTTCTACTAGAACGGCTCAGAATTCTCGCTGCAGAGTTGGTGTTTGCTATAATTTCTTTTGAGTTGATTATGAATCTCTTTTAAGACTGGATTTTTTTCTCTGTGATTCTGGAGACGTCAAGACTCTTGTTTCAGGTAAAGTTAACTCATATAATCAGCGTGTAAAGTATTCATATACCTGTTAAGTTCTATTGCCAGTTACGCATTTATTCAGTTGTTTTTTTTTTGGGTCGTTTTTATCTGAAAGCCAGTCCAGGGAAATAATGTTAAAATGGAACGTTAGGTAACTCCAGGCTAGACGGCTTTTTTGCTTTGAAAGCGGCTCCATTCATGTGATTATTCAGTTTGATTTGTCGTTATGAAAAATGTTGCTCTTACGAAACAGCTTGACCTTCATTTTTTAAACCTTTTTGTTAATGTGCAAAATGAATCAAAGTTACACTCTTTCTTCTGCTCTTAAAAAACACTATTGCTTTTGCATAAATTTCACATTTACCTACTAGTTTTGAGGGAATACATGTGTGGTTACTTGACAACATTGTTGTATTTTATCCAAAACATGAAGAAAAAAAAAAGTTTATTTTTACATTGTATTGGACCTTATGATTATTTATACATATTAAATAACTAATACTCCTATTAACTAATAAAATGTTTTAAAATGTACACAAGTAAAGTTAAAGGCAAAAAGTTTTTGGGAGGTATATATTATATATGATAATATGATATTATATATTATTATATTTTAACATTTTAATCTATGAGGCATGTGTATTCGCAAGAATGTGGCAATACGATATACATAATGATGCAGATGCAATAATACAATATATTATGACACTGTAGTAACAAGGATATATGTCTAGTATTGTCCAGTACTTGACTCTGGTGTTGTAGTATTTACAGACCACATGACTCTTGACGAAGTCGTAACTGCTTTCATTCGTTTTCAAACCAAAACATGTCCAAACATCAGCTTTAAAAGCTGCTGGAGTCACTGTATCCTCTTATCCTCAGTCATCACCAGGATCTCACCTGGTTTCGTTGTTCCTTAAACTCTGGAGGATGTAATAACTGCTGCCATCTAGTGGCCAGGAGTCTAATTAAAGCAAAAACAAAACAATTTTTGGACAAAAAAAAACGCTTTTCAATATTGATACAATATCGTCGAAATACAAACATCGCGATCTTGTATCAATATTCAAAATCGCTTTTTTTTTTCAAAAATGTGTTTGTTTTTTGCTTTAATGATTTAGATTTCAATACAGTGTGTTAAATACAATCATTTGATTATCCTCATTTAGAATAAACGAATATTCCCGGCGTTTGATCATTTTTTGTGTTGCATTTAGACTCCTGGCCACTAGATGGCAGCAGTTAATATAACTGTTTATCGACATTTTGTCACACGACTGTATCTTGTTTTATTTCTAGTGTTTTTACGAAGAGAAGCCTCTTGAGGTGGTTTGGGCCAGTTTTTAGAATGCTTCCTGGAAAGCTTCTCGATAAAGGACCACGACACGTCTCTTGGCTGGAGTTGTGAGTCAAAGGTTAAAATCCATGTGTGGGGCAGATGTTGCTTCAATAGAATATCCATAATAATTACAGAACTAATGTCATATTTGGCGACGAAAGAGAGAAAACACCGTTTTTAATCGGGTTGATTTCAGGATATCACTCCATGAACTCCTGGTTCCGAAGAGTGACTCGGAGTGAAACGTCTGGCGTTCACTGTTAAGACGAATGGCGTGAGATTACGGGTTGGTGACCGGGCGTACTCCCAGGCAGCTCCGTCCACGGGAGCTATTTGTTACCCTCGGGCCATCCATCACAATATAGCCTCACCTTTTCAAAGCGCTCATTTGAGGACGCCATGGGAACAAAAAAAGCATCTGCAGAGTTATAGGCGGAAACACAGCTGTCCATCATGTGATGGCGTCACATGCCGGACCAGAGCTGGATATGGAGAGAGCGTTTTATAATGAATTAACTAAATACTTCATGTTCTACTTCAATCATTTTGCTGTAGAAAAAACACGCTTTTTTTCCATTTTGTTTTTGGTTGTTAGTCTCAGTTCAAGGACTCTTTCAAGTCCTACTAAACCGGCTACAGAAATATATTAAATGGGAAGAAAAACTTAGCGATAAAAGGAAGGAGGGAAAATATGTTATAATATATATATATATATAGTTATATAGAGTTATAAAGATTACTCGCTTAAACACAAACAAACGTAGGCTGTCCAGCTCTTGTTCTATCAGCTCCAATATTCAATGTAGCACAACAACAACTATAAAACTATGAACTACCAGCAATGAATACCTCCTGTGAGATCCCGACTTTGACTGGGGTCAAGAGGATACAGTGATTCCAGCGGCTTTTAAAACTGATGTTTGGACATATTTTGGTTTCAAAACCAATAAAATCAGTTACGACTTCGACATGTGGTCTGTAAATTCTGCAACACCAGAGTCAAGTACTGGACAATACTGCAAATGTATCCTTGTTACTACACTATTGCAATATATTGTATCATTGCTCTCGTATCGTAGGGGTGTTAGAAAATATCCATAAAATGTATCGCAATATTTTTTCAAGAAATGTTATCAATATTCAACAGTATTGTGGCAATTAGAAATAAATCAATCAATAAAAACAATAAATGTTTTATTTTTTACTGAAATCCTTTTTATCCTGACTGAGGACGAGAGGATACAGTCGACTTCAGCAGCTTGTATAGCACATGTTTGGACATATTTTGGTTTGAAAACGAATGAAAGCAGTTACGACTTCGTCAAGAGTCATGTGGTCTGTAAATACTGCAACACCAGAGTCAAGTACTCGACAATACTAGAAATATACCCTTGTTAATACAGGATATTAATATATTGTAATGTATTGTGCTGCTGCCCCCTGTTGCTTATCTAAAGTATAAGTTTGCTTCTTTGTTTAATTGAAAGACTTTTATCGACGTTAAACAGGCGATGCTTCTACACATTCAGTAACACAAAGTACAATATCAACAGAAAGTATAAACAAAATAAAGAAAAAACTAAACCAAAAACACGAGTGCATATAAGAACACCTGAACACCTCCATCAGTTAAACTACAATACTTGATTTTCAAAACAAAAATAATTGGATAAAATGATACTTACACAATTAGCAAAACAACAAGAAAATAAACAAATACAATACTTTATTATTATAGATAATATTCTAAATTAAAAATGCATTACAATAAAAACTAAAATAAATAAATAAGATCAGTATATATACTAATACATAATTACAATACATTAAATTAAATATCCCTTCCCCACCAAAATCTAATTTTAATTATATGTAAGACACAGACTTAAAGATAATGTAGAAAAAAATGAAAACAATTAAAGTCCTCATTGTAGGGTTCAAAACTTTTAAAAAGTCAAAGTTGCAAGATGTATAAACTTTATCTTGTGGAAAACTCGCTCATTAGCACAATTCTAGAGACTTATGTACAATCATAGTAACCAGATTTGTTTCTTGTAATTTCTTGTAACAATTTCACAAGAATTATTTGATCTTCATCTCTTGAGCTTCGACGGCTTAACGTCTCTAAGTCGTCGCTTCAACCTAAAGGTCTGAAGTGCATCAAACAAGCAGCAGAAAGTGTGAAAGATAAGCTACACGCTCCGTCATGCCATGCGACAGCTGCGGGAGCAACACCGTAAACATAGATCTCTCTCGGCTTTCGCTGTTTTTTCCAGAGCAGGAATATATATCTGTCGCCATAAAAGAGGAAAAGCCTGAGGTGAGAGAAGTCGTGGCACGAGGAGGAACATAAAGAGGGTTCAAAGGTTTCCAAACAACAGAATAAAAGTCCTGAATACACGAGCAGTGAAAAGAAGGGAAACCATGATACCTACATCGCGGCACCCTCGGGGTTCTGTGAACACATCTCAGTTGGTGGTGTTGCTACCTGGTGTACCTGTATCACACTGATGTTTATTCACATGGTACCTGCTTACAGGGTATCACACACACACTTTGGATACATCTTCTGGTTTTATTCTGGCTGTAGATTTGTTAAAGAAATTAGGAATAGTTTGGATCCTTTAAATGTCTTAAACGCATTAATTAAGGCCTTTAATTGGCATTAAATTGTTTTATATTATAGTCAGTGATTGTGGTATTTCTCCGCTAGTCATTGAAGTATTACTTCACGAGTCATTGCATCATTTCTCCGCTAGTTATTGTAATATTACTTCACAAGTCATTGCAGTATTTCTCTGCTAGTCATTGAAGTATTACTTCACGAGTCATTGCATCATTTCTCCGCTAGTTATTGTAATATTACTTCACAAGTCATTTCAGTATTTCTCTGCTAGTCATTGAAGTATTACTTCACGAGTTATTGCATCATTTCTTCGCTAGTTATTGTAATATTATTTCACAAGTCATTGCAGTATTTCTCCGCTAGTCATTGAAGTATTACTTCACGAGTTATTGCATCATTTCTCCGCTAGTTATTGTAATATTATTTCACAAGTCATTGCAGTATTTCTCCGCTAGTCATTGAAGTATTACTTCACGAGTCATTGCATCATTTCTCTGCTGGTTATTGTAATATTACTTCACAAGTCATTGCAGTATTTCTCCGCTAGTCATCGTAGCATTACTTCTCAAGACATTGCTGTATTACTCCGCTAGTCATCTTAGTATTACTTCACGAGACATTATAGTATTACTCCGCTAGTCATCATAGTATTACTTCACGAGTCATTGTGGTATTACTCAGATAGTCATCATACTATTACTTCACAAGTCATTGCAGTATTTCTCCGCTAGTCATCGTAGTAGTACTTCACGAGTCATTGTGTTATTACTCCACTAGTCCTCGTAGTATTACTTCACAAGCCATTATGGTATAACTCGGCTAGTCATCGTACTATTACTTTACGAGTCATTGTGTTATTAATCCGCCAGTCATCGTAGTATTACTTCACAAGTCATT
Source organism: Callionymus lyra (assembly GCF_982586985.1). Taxonomy (NCBI): domain Eukaryota; kingdom Metazoa; phylum Chordata; class Actinopteri; order Syngnathiformes; family Callionymidae; genus Callionymus; species Callionymus lyra. The sequence goes on from NC_141831.1 coordinate 8,401,404, forward strand.
GTGGTATTACTCCACTAGTCCTAGTAGTATTACTTCACGAGTCATTGCAGTATTACTCCACTAGTCCTCGAAGTATTACTTCACAAGTCATTGTGGTATTAATCCACTAGTCTTCGTAGTATTACTTCATGAGTCATTGTGGTATTACTCCACTAATCCTTGTAGTATTACTTCAAGAGTCTTTGTGGCATTACTCGGCTAGTCATCGTAGTATTAATTCACTGGCTTGGCTCCTTCAAGAAATATCTTAAGACATTCTTATTTGAGCTTTTTCTTGTTTTTCTGGGACTCCTGTGTTTGTCTTAAGTGTCTTGATCTTTAAAAGTATATATTTTAACTGTGTATTGTTAAAATAACCATTACTTACTTACTTACTTAGTCATTGCTCCATGTTTGTATCACTCACGAAGTTTGTTGTTGAAAATCTTTCGGTTTTATTCAAAGCTACTTTCTGTGTTGAGACCCTTGACCGTGGAGACGCTTTGGTTTGAGTGTGTGTCATCTGATGATACCAAATGATAAAATGAAAAAAAAAAAAGTCTTTTCTACAGACGGAATATTCAGCTTCAGCTGTGGTGAATGTGAGGGAATAATCCATTGGTTCAACTCGGCAAACGTATACAAAAAAAGGCTGGAGCGAAACAAAAAGTGTGTTCAGGTTTAGCTAACCACACTGTTGTGTCAGTTGCTTGGTAACAGGAAATAGTCAGAGAGACAACTGCTGCAGAGAGCGAGGGGGGAGAATGACTCTCTTTTTTTCTATTCTACGCCCTCGCCTATAGACGGATGTCTTTTCTTTTTTTTTTACCCGAGGATTTTCACCAGCAAAGTCACAGTTGTCACAGAAAAGTGGAGGTTTCACAAAGCCATCAGTGTCATGTGCAGACAGGGCTGCTGCCAGGATGTAACATCTGTGGTCGTCTTATTTTTCTTTTTTCTTTCCCCCTCTGTGCTGGTGAGATGACAGCTTTAAGAGTGGATGTATTCTTCGTCAACCCTCTGTCGTCCTCAGTGAATAATATGTTGTTTAATAAGTTTAGGATCTCCGGTCGGCGGATGTTAAAATTAAATTCTCTTTGCCTTTCACTGCAACTATCAATTAAACGGCTGTAAGAACAGATGAAGAAATGTTACGACAAGGTTAAAAAATAACATACCGTATTTGCCGCACTATAAGGTGCATTTAAAAGCCTTTATTTATAAATTTCTCAAAAAACTAAAGTGCGCCTTATAATCCGGTGCGCCTTATATATGAACATTACCTGATGGGTGACTTGTTTACAAACACTGACTGATCCGACACGGCATGGGCAGGATTACGTCATTCCGTCACATCATGGCGGACGACTATGGAGTAAGATTACTGCAACCGTTTTGAGCGAGTGTGTCTTTGTTGTTGTACACTCAAAACTTTTTTTTTGCGCAAAATCACTCTGCTGCGCACTCAACCAGTCATACATGTGCGTTCAACATGGCATACACCCGCGCTCTAGCCGTCATATACGCGCTCAACTTCTCTGCTGCGCACTCAACATTTGTCTGCTCACGACACCAGTCTCACGCGCTGTTGCTTGAATCCTTTTAAACATGAACGGAGTTGTCAGAATCCTTAATAAAGTTTGACTTTATCTGACTGTTTTGTTGACATTCCCTTTAGCAGAGCTTTATCTAGTGGATGCATAACGCAACCCCAGTCAAACATTTGACTGAATCTTTTATTCTATGCGCCTTACAATCCGGTGCACCCTATTTATGAAAACACTTCTAAAATAGGCCATTCATTGAAGGTGCACTTTATAATCCAGTGCGCCTAACAGTGCGGAAAATAGGGTATTAGAAAACAGAAAATAATTGTTGTGTTATTATCTTTACAATTTGCCTCTAGATAAGAAAATATACCAGCAATAATAAAATGTACTTTACTTTGGTATTGTATTCATATTTAACGATAACAACTTTATTGACACAGAAGGTGTCGAAGGTCTTCAAAAATGCTAATTGTGTTAGTCAGCTATCCATTAAAACGGCTGATTTGTCAATACAATGTGTTTAAAGTAAAATAATGCGATTTGTTTTTTAAATTAACATTCAAATATTCACACGAATGTTCCTTTTTCTGTTACAATTTAACTTCAGTCCACTAGATGGCAGCAGTCATTACATCCACCGCAGCTAAAGTAACAATTACTACCTTGGGAGACCCTTGGCAACCTGAGGACGAGAGGATACAGTCGACTCCAGCAGCTATTGCAATTCAACTTCCAACCACTACACGTCAACAGTTGCTATGTCAACCGCAACTTAAGGAACCATAAAATTGCATATAAAGCTTGCGAGATCTTGATGATGACTGTGGACGAGAGGATACAGTGACTCCAGCAGCTTTTAAAGTTGATGTTTGGACATATTTTGGTTTGAAAACAAATGAAAGCAGTTACGACTTCGTCAAGAGTCATGTGGTCTGTAAATTCTGCAACACCAGAGTCAAGTACTTGACAATACTAGGAATATATCGTTGCTACTACAAGATCCCAATATATAGTATCGTGATGTGTATCGTACCACCAAATTCTTGATATTTCAGGGATCAGGTAAAAGAGCAGATTATATTTCCCGCACAGCAAAAAATACACAACCTTACCGCTCAGTATTTACTATGCTGCTTTCGTGATTTTGTGTGAGAAAGGAATAATATAACAATATGTATAATATATATTTTGAAAACTTTGTTCACAACAAATATGTTCAGCTCATTTCTTTCTTTTTTTTGTCTTTCTTTTATATGTATAATTTGGGCCAATTTTAATGTTTTCAAGGTGTTTTAAAACATTGATGATTTTGTCATTATTTAATTATATTAGTGCTATACAAGCAGGAGACATTATCTTATTGATTTTAAAAAACATTTAAGTGCCTTTAAAACCAATAAACACATTTATTTAAAGTCTACGTAGGATAAGAAAGCTTGATCGCTTTTCGTCTTCTTTTTTCCTCAGCCTCGTTCCCTCCTTTTTTCACGCTCACTGGAGGCTTCCCAATAGATCCATCAACTTGGCAAAAGCAGTATGTGTGAAGCATGAGAGTCATTTCCTCCGGGGGTCACATGTAAATGCACATTCGCTGATGGAAAATCAATGTTGTTTGTTTCTATTCTTTCTGTGTTTCTCAGCAGCAAGTGGTTAAATGTGGCTTAACGTCCTGATATGGATGACGTAGAGAACTTCTTGTTCTGATTTTCCGGTGCAATTAAATTACCTCAGGGGATGTTGTGAGGGGCCAACAAGCTTAAAATGATAAAATCAAGTAATAAATTAAAGCTTAATAGGCAATAAAATGTTTTTTTTTAATCTGATATAAAGCATGAGGGGCAATAAATAGTCGAAAGATTACAAAAGCGCAGGATGAATTCTTGAAAAAGAAGTTAATGAATAATAGAAAAAAGTGCAAAATAAAATGGTTAATTCCTACATGATAGCCACAGCAAAATACAGTATATGTAACGACAGTCGGTGTACTTTAAATGTTTAAGTACATTTAAATTTAAAAGTTATTACTCACCTAGTTATTGTAGTATCACTCCGCTAGTCATTGTAGTATTTGTCTGCTGGTCATTGTAGTATCACTCCGATAGTCATTGTAGTATTCGTCCGCTGGTCATTGTAGTATTCGTCCGCTAGTCATTGTAGTATTTGTCCGCTAGTCATTGTAGTATTCGTCCGCAAGTCATTGTAGTATTTGTCCGCTAGTCATTGTAGTATCACTGCACTAGTCATTGTAGTATTTGTCTGCTAGACATTGTAGTATTCATCCGATAGTCATTGTAGTATTCTTCCGCTAGTCATTGTAGTATTTGTCTGCTAGTCATTGTAGTATCACTTCACTAGTCATTGTAGTATTACTCCGCTAGTCATTGTAGTATTTGTCCACTAGTCGTTGTAGCATTTGTCAGCTATTCATTGTAGTATCACTTCATTAGTCATTGTAGTATTACTCCGCTAGTCATTGTGGTATTACTCAGCTAGTCATTGTAGTATCACTTCACTAGTCATTGTAGTATAACTCCGCTAGTCATTGTAGTATCACTTCACTAGTCATTGTGGCATTACTCTGCTATTCATTGTAGTATTACTCCGCTAGTCATTGTGGTATTACTCAGCTAGTCATTGTAGTATCACTTCACTAGTCATTGTAGTATTACTCCGCTAGTCATTGTGGTATTACTCAGCTAGTCATTGTAGTATCACTTCACTAGTCATTGTAGTATTACTCCGCTAGTCATTGTGGTATTACTCAGCTAGTCATTGTAGTATCACTTCACTAGTCATTGTAGTACTACTCCGCTAGTCATTGTGGTATTACTCAGCTAGTCATTGTAGTATCACTGCACTAGTCATTCTAGTATTACTCTGCTAGTCATTATAGTATTCATCTGTTGGTTTAGATGGTAGATGTTAAAATTGGTTTCGGCCCCTGACTTCAAACCTTCATTGAAATGTTGGCCCCTCATGTGAAATCATGGTCGAAACCAACAGCAACTCATAACAAAATCATTTTTAAATGCTGCATTCGAGGACAGTCGTCTACGCCAGGACTTTAGACTCGACTCCAAATGTTTCTCCGCGCGAAAGAACTTTATCGTTCATCAGGGTATCTGCTTCATCTCCATATGCTCACAATCTGTCCCAGGTTTCCTTCCTAATGTACCTCATTAAAAAGTGTAAAGTCTTCATTCACTGACAAGATCAATCAAGACACTTTCTTTCAGGGTTGGACAATCACGCCTGTTAAAACGTCGCCGCGCCACCGCCTTGATTGACACTCCAGATAAAAAAAAACAAAAAAACAACACGTTCCGCTCAGAAAGGATGGCTAGCGCCACGCCACGCTGTTCCTCCCTCTTTTATCTAATCGTTTACTCAATGTCTTGTGTCTTTGTCCTTTTTTTTTTCTTCGTTTTCCTGCTGTCTGGCGTCTTCCTCTCCCCTTGTCCGTCTTCTTGTCTGCTCTACAGTGATGGCTTCCAAAGGAAAAGTCCGAGGTGAGTGGTGGCGGCAGTACCTCCAAACTAGTCTTTAAACTTAAACTTATATATTCACCTTTAAAGAACAACCAGTATATATCCTCTTAACTGTTGCTGCTCTAGGCTACTACATTTACCATCGTTGCCAATAATATTACTTCATATACTTCTAAGATGCAGTTGCGCTATACAACCACAAGAGGGTTCTGTCTCCATTTAAACACCTAATCCCATTACAGCAAAACCCTACCATAGTTATCATACAAAACAAATATTTATTCTTGTGGACTTATTTCAAATCGGTACTAAATTATAGCCAACATAATTTACACATTTATCGTATTTTGGGACTAAAGTGATCACTTAAAATACTTAAATGTTCAAACAATTAACAGCGCACCTTGTTAGCCTTATGTATTAATTGTACTTGTACTTACTTTCACTACAAAGCTGCACCTTGAGTCACCGTAGCATAACTCCGTTGTAGTATTACTCCATAAATCGTTGTAGTAATACTCTACTAGTCATTGAAGTATTACTCTGCTATTCATTGTAGTATTACTCCATGAGTCATTGTAGTATTACTCTAAAAGTCATTCTAGTATTACAAAAGTAGTCATTGTAGTATTACTCTAAAAGTCTCTTGGGTATTACACCCGCAATTATTGAAGTATTACTCTGCGATTCTCAGAGTATTACTCCGCTAGTCATTGTAGTCTTACTCCGCTAGTCATTGTAGTATTACAAAGGTAGTCATTTTAGTATTACTCCACTAGTCATTGTAGTATTACTCCACTAGTCATTGTAGCACAATTGACTCTATAAGATAGACAGAGTAAAGTGGGTTTTTAGCTAAAATTAATTGTTTGTTTTCTCCGCTCTAATAATACTACTTGGACCATATTGAGGGTTGAATAGAATTGTATCACTTTAACATATTTCAACATCTAAAACTGGCCTAAAAATTCAGTTTTGTCGACTCAAACAAGACAAAAAAGTCCTAAACCTACGACTAAAATGCTCAGACTGTTAGTCCACCAATACTGGACTAGTGTACTAGTCGGAAGAATGCGATAGATTTTCTCCCATGTATGAAAATGTTGTCTAATCCACTCCATTTCACGTCGAACATGTACCTTTATTTACAACCTCTGCTTTCAGCTTTTATTTTTTAGTGCTTTTGCTGCCACGACTAAAAGAGCGCATACAGTATTCATAAAGGCCAGGCTTACCTTGGTCCGTATAAAAAAAAAAACAGGTGGATTTTCTTTTCCCATTATTTGTTGAAAGGACAGGGAGATCCGTGACTCCCGGAGAGTCCGCTTGAGAGGTCTTCTACCGCTTTAAATGGAATGAAGGGCAGGAATACTGAGAACAACATTAGGGGGTTCCTAAGAAAGAGCCTGCTCAATGGATTGAGGCTGATGTGTGGAGGAAAGTGGCTGTTAGGGTGAGTGGCGGTGTAAAGGTGAGGCTGGAATAAGACGGGGTTCGGGTAATGAAAAGAAGATTAGGGTCGAGCACGTCCGGTCAACCTGATTTGAAGCTGACCACGAAACCGCCACATGACCATTTGTTTTGAGTTATTCTACATTTATATTCTTAGCAGAAGCGTTTCCTTTTCTTACAATTGTTTCCCCCCCGTTCACACACTGATAGGAGTAGGCCGCTACGCGCCGCACCAGCTCCTTATCAGGAGATTTTAGGTGACACTGAATTTAAGGTGTCATCCTGTGATGGTTCCACTCACTTTTGGTTGAATTGATGGAAGTGAAATGCAGAAAAATGTCCAAACATCAGCTTTGAAAAGCTGCTTGAGTCGACCTGTATCCTCTCGTCCTCAGTCATCGCCAGGATCTATCGAGATTTCATTGTTCCATTAGCTCATGACGTAACGACTGTTGCCATCTAGTGGTTGGAAGTTGAATTGCAATAGCTGCTGGGGTCGACTGTATCCTCTCGTCCTCAGTCATCGCCAGGATCTATCGAGATTTCATTGTTCCATTAGCTCATGACGTAACGACTGTTGCCATCTGGTGGTTGGAAGTTGAATTGCATTAGCTGCTGGGGTCGACTGTATCCTCTCGTCCTCAGTCATCGCCCAGGTTCTCTTGGGTAGTAATTGTTCCTTGAGCTGTTAAGGACGTAATGACCGCTGCCATCTAGCGGCCAGAAGTTTAATTGCAACACAAAAATTAGCAAACAATGTTGAAATTTGCATGTTGATAATAATAAAATAAAAATTTAATATATATTTTATTTTAACCACACTCTATAGAAATATTTAAAATTATTATTATTATTATTTGTTTTTTTTAAATAATAAAAATATGCTATTATATTTTTCTGAGGGTCCACTGTATCCTCTCGTCCTCAGTCATCGACAGGACCTATCAAGATTTCATTGTTCCTTTAGCTGTTGAGGACGTAATAACTGCTGCCATCTAGCGGAGGGAGTTTAATTGCAACACAAAAATGAACAAACACTGTTCATATTTGCATGTTAATTATAAATAAATACTATTTTATTTTAACCACACTGTATTGAAATATAAAAAAGTATTATTATTATTAGTTTTTTTTTTTTAATAAATAATCAAAATATGCTATTATATCTTTCTGAGGGTCCACTGTATCCTCTTGTCCTCAGTCATCACCAAGACCTATCAAGATTTCATTGTTCCTTTAGCTGTTGAGGACGTAATGACATATATATATATTTTAACCACATTAAATAAATAATCAAAACATACTATTATATTTTTCTGAAGGTCATCGTTGTGTAAACCTATCCCTTCGAGTGATGGTGTGACGGTGAAACCAGCCGAGGCCGAGTGTAATTACAACATGTAAATGACAACAACGCTCCACATATACGCAGCCTCTCCACAGCAGCTTCATCATTTTCCGTGGGGATCAGAAACGTTTGTTCCGGACATGAGGGATGAACACGAACTCTGTTCTTATGGCTGCCTGTCGGTATGACGGCAGCTACAGCAGTATTACTACAGACAACAGCTGATGTACTTCTATATAAATATATATATAGAGATTCTCAGTGGGGTCTGACTCGAACGTTAGCAAATGTTTTATATCCTGAGGCGGAATCCATAAATACCTGTGTGGTTGTTTCTATTTCTGGATCTTTTTTACCCATAAATTAATGATTTTGTTAACTTTAATGTTTCACTCTTGGAGGTCTGGGTTGATTTTATCGGTTCTTTTGGTGAGTTTTATGTTGTTTAAGCAGAGACTGTTTTTTTTTTTTTAAATAAAGGTTAACTTTGGGAAAAAATACAGCATTTTCAGGTAAATGAGAGAACAAAACATGTGAAAATACCTCTGTTTTAGTTCATCCTACTACTGCTCATAGATCAACCAAAAGTGATAACTAAAATGTCCAAACATCAGCTTTAAAAGCTGCTTGTGTCGAACTGTATCCTCTCGTCCTCAGTCGTCGCGGGGATATATTGAGATTTCATTGACTGAATGCAATGTATTATCAGGTGAGATGAACAAAAAAACAAGTGATTCCCAAAATGTCCAAACATTAGCTTTGAAAGCTGCTTGAGTCAACCTGTATCCTCTCGTACTCAGTCATCGACTAGATGCCTTACATCACCGGGTGTACAGAATTGTTAATTTAATTAAATAATATTAGTTTTGAAAAACTAAATTGCAATTTCATCAAAATTCTTTCTTTTTCCTTGATATTAATACATAAATATAAAATAATGAAATTTCTTTTAGTTATATATCGTACTCTAAAATAAAATTTAAATAAATACAGTATCGGTAAATATTTCAATGGTTACATTTTTATTCTGAAAACAGGTGAAGGAATTAAGTTATTTCCATTTCTGGGGCAGGAAACACAAATAACAGACATTTTTACATGTTTTATGAACCAGTCTTTTAATATATACTTGCAATTAAGTACTATTAGGACAATTGGAACATTTGAGAAGAACTACTGCCAGGGTCAAAGCACATAAAGTACATCGAATGCGTCCTACGAGGTCCTGACGATGACTGAGGACAAGAGGATACAGTGACTCCAGCAGCTTTTAAAGCTGATGTTTGGACATATTTTGGTTTGAAAACAAATGAAAGTAGTTACGACTTCATCAAGAGTCATGTGGTCTGTAAATTCTACAACACCAGAGTCAAGTACTCAACAATACTACACATATATACTTGTTACTACAGTATTACTATATATCACAATAAAATAAATTAAATTGTAAATAAACTATAAAAACATTTTTTGCATGTACTGAGTTAACAAACAACATAGATATAGTCTAAAAAATGTACATTCTTACTATTATTTTACAATTATCAAAAAAACTTGAATTGCTAGACAAATAATCAAACTAAAAAATGAGTAAAATAGGAAACAACGTCACCTTTTCTTAACCTTTTCATTTCTTCTGTGTTTCTTCTTTTCTTTTCTTTTATTTCTTCTTCAACTTTCTTTTTAATTTTCGTCTCTTAACAGATTTCTCCTCCGTGATATCTGGGGAAAATACATATTTATATACATGACATGCAAGTGTGGAAAGTGGGAGGAAGTGAAAAATGGCACCGATTCTATTTTATGCTTTTGGCACATCGACCCCAAAAGATTTTTGTCAGAACCTCAATGATTTTCTAATGCATTAAAATCACATGTTGTGGATACAAATGTGTCTATCAAAAACCAGTGTATTGTCATGAGAAATAAAAAAAATCTTGATTCCGAGATAAGAAATCTCAACTATCAAAATGAGTTCTGGCCGGGAACATATTCATCATATTTCTGCAGCTCCGTTCATGAAATAAAGGTCAGTAGCTCCGGGCGTCCGCCTGTATTTGTCTCTTTCTCTCGCCTTCTTGAATGCCTAAATAAGAAAGGTTAGTGAACTCAACCTGCTCTTGTTTTGAAAGGTCACGTCTTCCAGCAGACAGGAAGCATCCTCGATACTCTTATCGGTGTTTGTCTGATAGTTTGCAAGTGTGTACTGTGGTGTGTACTATAGATACAAAACGTTGTGTTTTTTTTTTTCTCAATGCAGAGAAGTTGAGGAGCGACGACGGTTTGTTGGAGTCTGAGGGAAGGTCACGGCTGGTGTTGAAGTGAAAACTTTTTACTGATTTTGGCTGCGGTGCAGACGGCAGCTGTGAGGAGGGCGTGAGAAACTTCTTTCCTTCTCAGGCGGAGATAATTATTTACCATTTTCTTGAGGCGCTGGCCTTGAAGTCCGCACTCGTGTATGTTTCATCGAGGGCTTTTTTCGGGCGCTTTTGGGGAAAAAACATGCCGCGCGCGATCAGCGAGTTGTATGTCGAACTAAATCTTGAGGTTATTCGTGGGAGAAAAAGTGAATCTTATTTGATGTAACGTATCCGAATGCTTATTAATACCTCTGCCAAGGAGGTCGTCTTGAACTCACAAAAAACAGATGATTTCAATCAAGTAAGGCTTTTGTTCTTCTTTTTTGCTTCCCTTTGGAAAAGTACTAAAGCTTTCAAATTTAATTTAATAATCAATTATATATATTATTATTCATTTAATATCAGTATCTGTTTTGAAAGTTTTTGATCGATACAAAGCAATATATGAAAGTAAGACAATTAATACATTTTTTTGTGAGAATTTCCAAATACCATCTGGAACCTCAAATCATTTTGAAGATCATTTCTGTTTCTATAGTAGCTACTGTCGCTAGCAAGTTCCATTGAGCGCATGGCTATGAACCATTTTTTCAAATGATAAAAAAAGTAAATCATTTTGTTGTAAAATAACGTTCATTTAAAGATATGATTTTAAATGAGTATTTAATAGTGTGTGTTCATCCATTGACAGGCTAGGAGTTTTTGAACAATTGAAATTTGAAAGTGAAAATTCTTGGCCAAAACTCAATAATCAGGAAACCAAGGCCAAACACTGAAATACAATTTTTAATGATAACGACAAAACAACACGTTGCATTTTTTCTTTATTGTGTTGACATTATATATATAAAAACATATTACTTCCTGCTTACCTCACTAAAATCCAGGCTTTGCGGTCACTTCAAATGCATAAATAAATGATTTAATTACAAAATTATAGTTGTTTTTTTTAAATTATAACTGGAAATCTTAAAACTAAACCACATATTTAATGAAAAGGCCAATAAAACAGTGGCCTATCGAACAATTTGTGAAATTGTGAATTAAATCAAGTGTATTTGTAACGTTTATTTTTCGGATCAATACAACAAAGTGCATTAAAAGAACAAGTGTAATCGCTGAAAGATAATCTAAGCACTAGTTAGATGGATGGATGTATAGTTAAAATAATTGTTGAAACTAATTGACAAATGCATGATGTTTGTTTCTCAATAGAAGTTTTTTCGCTTCGTTACAATATTTCCCAGCTCTTCAACATATTAGTTATTACTAAATATTTTGGTTTGAAAACAAATGAAATCAGTTACGACTTCGTCAAGAGTGATGTGGTCTGTAAATACTGCAACACCGGAGTCAAGTACTGGACAATACTACACATATATACTTGTTACTACAGTATCACATTATAAATAGTATCATTGCCCTATTCCTGTGATGTGTATTGTATCACCAGATCGTTGCAAATACACACTTCTACGAATAAAACAATATTAGTTTCTAAAGAGAGACATGAAGTACATTCAAGAGGTGAAAGTTTTTCCTAGAACTCTTCACAGTCCAGTTGACTTTAGTTCCTGTAGTTTCTTTAAATACTCATGCAGGTCCGTAGAGCAGCAGGTGAAAGAAAAGAAGGTGGAAACACTCCACAAAAGAAAGTGAGACGCCACTCATCGGGGATCACCTCGGATCGGAGACGTGGCACCGAGCCCGGGAGCAAAAAAGAAAAATGTGAAAGACATCAAGTTGAAGTGTTAGGAGCACCTAAATTTAGACATGGAAATCGGGGGGAGAGCAGCTGCCGTCGCCCCTCAAGAGATGCATTTAAATCAGGTCTGGGTGGTCAAGTTGGAGAATGGAGGAGTCTCCTCCTCCTCCGCCGCCCAATTAGACTCTCAAAGAAGTGCCGTCTTGTAATAGAAGCATGATTGCGGCCCTCGTGGCCCCTTCAGCTCCTGATGGACGTGTTGCTGGAAAGTGCTGAAGTTTGGGGTTAAAACGTCAGATTCCTTTGTTACTCTGTCCAGGATTTTGTCTGATGATGATACTGGTGCGTTTGTGTCGTTCAACAACAGGAAGTGTGTGTAAGAGGGATATCCCATCAGTAGAACCTCAAATATTGGATCCATCCATCCATCCATCCATCCATCCATCCATCCATCCATCCATCCATCCATCCATCCATCCATCCATCCATCCATCCATCCATCCATCCATCCATCCATCCATCCATCTTGTTCTGTTCTATATATCTATCTATCTATCTTGTTCTTTTCTATCATCCATCCATCCATCCATCTTCTTCTGTTCTATCTATCTATCTATCTTGTTCTGTTCTATCATCCATCCATCCATCCATCCATCCATCCATCTTGTTCTGTTCTATATATCGATCTATCTATCTTGTTCTGTTCTATCATACATCCATCCATCCATCCATCCATCATCCGTCCATCTTGTTCTGTTCTATCTATCTATCTATCTTGTTCTGTTCTATCATCCATCCATCTTGTTCTGTTCTGTTGTGTTCTGTTCTGTCTATCTATCTATCTTATTCTGTTCTATCTATCCATCTATCTTATTCTGCTCTATCTATCCATCCATCCATCCATCCATCTTGTTCTGTTCTATCTATCCATCTATCTTGTTCTGTTCTATCATCCATCCATCCATCCATCCATCTTGTTCTGTTCTGTTGTGTTCTGTTCTGTCTATCTATCTATCTTATTCTGTTCTATCTATCCATCTATCTTATTCTGTTCTATCTATCCATCCATCCGTCATCCATCTTGTTCTGTTCTATCTATCTTGTTCTGTTCTATCCATCTATCTTGTTCTGTTCTATCTATCTTGTTCTGTTCTATCTAACTATCTTGTTCTGTTCTATCTATCCATCCATCCATCCATCCATCAAGCGCTATACAAAAAAAGTTGAAAGTAAAGACTCCAACCAAAGGGCATATTTATGTGTATTTATTTAAACGTACATTTATTGACACAAACGAAATAATGTTTTCCAATTATTTACAAAGAATAAAAGACAAAAACAAGCAACAAAAATAACAGGTAAATAAAAACTAAATATTGTAGAAACAAGAGACTCGGTTTAAACATGGATTAAAACTGTTAACTAACTTAAACATGGCAATATTAATTAACCATTTTTACTTCATAATACCTTTAAATTTACAGTTTTCATTTTAAAAAAAAAATGTTTGGCCCCAAAAAAATTAAGCCACACAACATTCACTGGCCATTAGTCAACAATGAATTAGGAACGTAGCGATTCACTGATCTCACCATATATTCCGCCCATGATATGTTTCAGTAAAATTTACTAGAATCTTTTTTTTGTAATGACTCTTTTTTTTGTAATGACTCTAAGTGACACTGAATTTTATCGACATCTTGTGATGGTTCCACTCACTTTTGTTTGACTTGATAGAAGTAAAGGACAAAATATGTCCGAAAACATCATCTTTGAAATCTGCTGGAGCCGACTGTATCCTCTCGTCCTCAGTCATCGCCAGGATCTGTTGATATTTCATCGTTCCTTTAGCTGTTGAGGACCAAATGACTGCTGCCATCTAGTGGCTAGTGATTTAATTGCAACACAAAAATGAACAAACTGAAATGTACAATTTTCATTTTAATTAAAAAAAATCTAATCTAAATATTAGTCGCATTAAAGGACAGTGATTATTACATATTGATTACATTTTGCTGCAGCTGCGAAACAAAAAAATCAAAAAGACAATATTTGTTAATTAAAATCTTTGGTTTTAGATCAACGTGTGTCTAAATCAATGTTTATGTGCGTCATCCCTGAAGACGGCAGTATTTAAGATAAGATAAGAAATGTACGGATTTCAATACTTATAGAGAGACTTCCAATAATGGTAAACATTGCAGTTGTTGTTGTTAAAAAGAGTTTGGTTAAAAATAAAACTTGAGATTAAAGTTTTTTGGCTCCTTGTGATTTAAAAAAAAAAAAGTAAAAAAAGTAACTAATAAGCCAAAGCAATAATCTTTCAGGTCTCAAGATGCTCCGAAAAAATTAAATGAACTCTTAAAAAAATAAATAAAAAAGACAATATATTTTTAGATCACATCTCTAACTCAATGTTTATGTGCGTCATCCATGTAGACGCCAGTGATTAAGATAAGACAAGAAATGAATAAGTTGTTGTTGTAAAAAACAGTTTGGATAAAATAAAACTTGTGCTAAAAGATTTTTGACTCATTGGGATATAAAAATAAAGTAAAAATTAAAGTACTTAATAAGCCAAAGAGTTGATCTTTCAGGTCTCGAGATGCTCCGAAAAAAATGAAATGAACTCCTAAAAAATAAATATAATATTAAAGAAAGAAAACGTTATTAAATAGTACTTCTTTTTATTTAAACAATGGTTTATTAATGGCTAATACTACACTGAATACCTCACATCTGCACCTCCTGACGCTCGTTTGTCGGCCTGAAGACAAGTCTCGGTCAGATGCTACCTCATTGCTACCTCCATGAATAAAAGATACGTCTCACCTTCTCTTCCCTCTGATCCATTTTCCCTCCTCCCCCTCCCTCCATCCCTCACATGCATGATTAACCTCGCGAGGCCTTCATCAACACTGGAAATGACCCGCACTCTCCTCCACTCTCCTCCACTCTCCTCCACTCTCCTCCACCCCCGACAGAGATTGCTTCGCCTTCTCATCTCGCGGACAAACTCCATCCGTTGTTTGTCTTCAGCCCTCGCTGATCATTAACGGGAGCAGGGAAGACACAAAATTGCTTCCAGCTGTTTAAACAGGGAATATGATCAAATACGGGGTTCAGGGATTGAATCACGGCTTCTTGGTTTTTTTGAAACTATTTTGGAGTCGATTGTTTATTTATTTTATCTTCCCCGCTCGGTTGTTTATGCGTCTTTCCTGGAGGTATGGCAGCTTAAGAGTCGCCCCCCCCCCCACACACACACACACACACACACATGAATAAGCTTCTTTAGCAAAGCCTTTATTCACACAAAAGCCGCCCACAGGGGCCCGAGACGCGAGGTAGATTAATGGTTATCGTTATTAACTCGAAGCTCCAACTTCCTCCTCGCGCGACAGGAAAACAAACCTTTTTCGATGTGGAGGCAGAGGAGCTGTCCGTGGTGCTGAAGTTAGAAAAGTCAACTTCTTCTGCGTCCGACCGTCGGCCGCTGCTTATGTCGTGGTTGCAGCGGCCGCCATAAAAGACAGCCAAACTTTCCATCTCCCAAGAGACCTCCACCACGGAGAATACAGAGGCCTTCCCAAGCCGACGTGTCGAGGTGATGACTGAGGACGAGAGGATACAGTGGACTCCAGCAGCTTTTAAAGCCGATGTTTGGACATATTTCGATTTGAAAACAAATGATTAACCGGTTAGGACTTCATCAAGAGTCATGTGGTCTGTAAATTCTGCAACACCAGAGTCAAGTACTCGACAATACTACACATACATCCTTGTTACTACAGTATCACTATATATCACAATAATTGTATCGTTGCTCTTTTACTGTGATGTTTATTGTATCACCAGATTGTTGCAAATATACACTTCTACAAGTGAAACGATATTAGTTTCTAAAGAGAGACATTTAGTACATTTTGTATTGTTCTTTTCATTACTGAGAATGAGAGGATACAGTGACTCCAGCAGCTTTTAAAGCCGATGTTTGGACATATTTCGGTTTGAAAACAAATGAAAGCACTTACGACTTCATCAAGAGTCATGTGGTCTGTAAATACTGCAACACCAGAGTCAAGTACTCGACAATACTACAAATATATCCTTGTTACTACAGTATCACTATATATCACAATAAATAGTATCATTGCCCTTTTACTGTGATGTGTATTGTATCACCAGATGGTTGCAAATACACACTTCTAATAATAAAACTATATTAGTTTCTAAAGAGCAACATTTAGCATATTTTAATTGTTTTTTTCATCAGGATGAGAGGATACAGTCGACTCCGCAGCTTTTAAAACTGATTTTTGGACATATTTTGGTTTCAAAACAAATGATTGAACGGTTAGGACTTCGTCAAGAGTCATGTGGTCTGTAAATACTACAACACCAGAGTCAAGTACTGGACAATACTACACATATACCCTTGTTACTACAGTATATTAATATATTGTAATATATTGTGTATCTTGATAAGTATGGTAAGATTCTTTACAATACACACACATGCATAAATGAAAGAAGAAACTGATTATTTTTCTTCTTTTATTTATCTAATATTATTTCTTTATATTTAATATTTTTATTTTATTGACACAATATTAAGTTTTAGTGTCAAAATAAAGCACGTACACCAAGATGCCAAGTGAAAAATGTTGAAGGCGGCATCAGATTGTAATGGTTTTGCACATTTTTGTGTTTACTTTATGTGACTTTTTGACTTTTGGCGTTGTTGGACTGAGTTGTTTCATGACGTGAGGAAGTGTCAGCTGTTAAAATCTAGATTCTCTCTCGCTCTCTCTCTGCTTCTCACACCAGGGTTCGTCAGTCAAGTGTCACGAAAAACACTCCTTCAAAGTTGCGTCTACTGAAGTCAGACCTGTGTTTGTGTTTGCAGGCATCAGCGGTCAGTACCCTTTGGTCCAGAATGTAACGGTCACCGAGGGCGAGGCGGCCAAACTGACCTGTCGTGTGGAGTACAATGACAACACCTCCCTCCAGTGGTCGAACCCGGCACAGCAAACCCTCTTCTTTGGCGACAAGAAAGGTGAGTTTGAGATTCAGCACAGAAGTTTGTATTATTCAACACCATTTTTACACAAAAATATTTATTTGCCATTTTCTTTTGACTGATACTTCTTAAATAAATGCATTTATAGCTTTTTTATTTTACACCTATCTTATTATTATTATTATTCTTTTTATTTTTTCTTTATTGACATTTGTTTATAAAACGAAAAAGAAAGTTTGAGATTCAGCACAGACGTTTATATTATTCAACAATTTGTTAACAAATATATATATTTGCTATTTTTTCTTGACTGATATCTAATAAATAAATGTTTTTTTTTACAAATATCTTATTATTATTATTTTTTATTAATAATGTTTCTTTTTTATTGACATTTGTTTATAAAACTAAAAAGAAAGTTTGACATTCATCACAGAAGTTTATATTTTTCAACACCATTTTTACACAACAATTAATCTAAAAAATATAAATATTGGCCATTTTTTCTTGACTAATACTTCTTAAATAAATGCATTAATAGCTTTTTTTATTTTACACCTATCTCATTATTATTTTTCATTTTAATTTTTTCTTTATTGGCATTTGTTTATATAACAAGAAATACATTTTAAGATTCAGCACAGAAGTTTTATAGTTTTTAACACCATTCTTACATTCATTAACTCTTTAAAAAATATATATATTTACCATTTTTCCTTGACTGATATGTATTAAATAAATGCTTTGACACATTACTTATTATTATTATTATTTTTCCAATAATGTTTTTTCTTTATTTTATTTGTTTATATAATGAAAAAAAAGAAAGTTTGAGATTCATCACTGAAGTACATTATTTTTCAACACTTAAAAAATCAAAAATACCTTCTCCATCCCTATTTTTACACAAAAATGTATATTAAAGAAGGATTTACCATTTTTTCTTGACTGATACGTCTTAAATAAATGCATTTATAGCTTTTTTATTTTGTCTGTTTATACTTTTACACATTTATTATTGTTTTTTTTGGTCCAATAATAACTTTCGGACTAGCTTTTTTTTTAAATATTTGCTTATATAATGAAAATGGTTTCAATTGAAATATGTTATAAAGTTGAGTCCTAAAGTGAGTTTGAAAAATTGATTTTTATTTAATAAAAAGGCTTTTGGAGGACATTTGTAATTTAGAATATCCAGTATCAAATTCTACAAGACCAGCTAAGAAAGAAACATTTATTTAATGGAATAAATTAAATTCCAGGAGTGAAATGTATTACTTTTAAATCTGTAAATCTGTCTAAAAATATAATCTCAGATTTATTTCATTATATATTTACAATTTTATACAGTTGGAAAATCCAGCTGTGTTTTCTTGACGACCATTTAAACTCTTGAAAAAGGGAGGAACTAGAACACAGTTCTATGTTAATTTAAAATAAATCATATAAAGCCTGAGACGTGGAGATCAAATCAAAAACACCCGCTTCCACCAAAAGTATTAAATCCCATATTAACCGACATTAGCAAAGTTAATTTACGCCGACAGTTAATAACCTTTTTTCTTATTTCTCACTGTGAATGTTTACATTCTGGGTCTGGAACAAACGATCAAACAGATGCGTAATTAGGTGGAAGTCATGGGCGGTAGATGGCTTCGCTTAGATTGATCGCTGTAATTGATTTTTATTTCCCGCTGTCCTGAGTACAAACAAAGATCAGTACAAACAACACACGCTGAGCGCGGCCCTGCAGGGGGCGGTGGAGAGGACGAGACCCCGCCATCATCTGCAGGTTCACTTCTTACCCTGAAGGAAACCTGAGCACAAGTTGTGTTCTTGTTGTGTGTCTGTGGTGTGTGTACACTTCTACTTTTACTGTTCTGTATTTAAAGTTTGAAGGTGAAAATTATTTATCTTAGGTGATTTCTTTTTAAATAAAATGCATATAGAAATATAATTAATTAAATATAAATATAAGATTAAATGTAATTAATTAGAATTTTAAGTAATGTAAATTTCTATTCTTTAATGTATTTGATTTAAATTGAATGTAATCTATTCAAAGATTTTACATTAACAGTTTTTCTGAAAGTTCATTTCTGCAGAATCAGAGGATCATGTTTTTACTCAAATGTATGTATAAAAATACAATAAAATAACAGTTTCATGCCATAATAACACACTTTTATTTATGTTTGTTTTGTTTTTTTAATTTTAATTTAAATGTTTAATTTCACTCGTTTAACTTTCTACATGCAATGATAAGATCATTATTGTACACATTTAAAACGTTATTTACATTATTTATTAATTTATTTTTTTACTTATTTTATTTAAAATGGAAGATTCCATTTAAGATGATATTATTAGTTAAATTACACACTTTATCTTGTTACTTTAAAAAAAAGTATACTATAGCAGAATCAGAGGATCATGTTTTTACTGAAACGTATATATAAAAACACAATAAAATAACAATTTAAGTTTTAATTAATCATATCATGTCATAATAACACACTTTTTATTAAGTTTGTTTAGTTTTTTTAATTTTATATTAATGATTTAATTTCACTTATTTAACTTATAAGTGCATTAATAAGACCATTATTATACCCTTGTAAAAAGGTAACTTATTATTATATACATTATTTTTTTACTTATTTTATTGAAAATTGAAGATTCCATTAAGATTATAAAAATCACAATTAAAGCTTATTTTATTTGCATTTCATATTGTTTGTTTTGTTTTTTTAATTTTTATTTAATTTACTTTTAATCACACATTTAATCGTTATTTACTTTATTTATTTACTATGCCATTTAAGATGATTTATGCATATTTTTTAATAAATAATATTCAATTATTATTTGTTATATTAAGTAAGTAAGTAAGTAAGTAAGTAATATTTATTTATATAGCGCTTTTCGAGACCAGGGTCACAAAGCGCTTAAACAATCAAAACAATACTCAAAAAAGTACATACTTTAAAGATCAAGATAATACTGAGAACAACACAGGAGTTCGAGAAATTCAAGGAAAAGCCTGAACAAATAAGCACTTTTTTTAAACAATAGTTTTATTATTATTATTATTTATTCAGCATCACAACCCAGTCTCGAGTGTTATTAAGCACAAGTTTCTTTCTATTATTCATCCAAACAGGAAACACGGTGACGCCAACAAAGCCCGGTTTAACGTCTAATTCTCCGCTGACCTTCCCCGTCGGCGAGGTCTCTATAAAAGGGATTCATGGCTGTTATTTTGTTGGTGTGTGTCGGGTGAATTGATTGCGCCTCTCAACGCTATTAGCCGAGCGTAATAGAGTATGAATCACGCTCTCTTGTAAGTGTCGGGATTAACGCACATGTGGGATTTACTCAGTCTTCCTCCATTATCCTCGTCCGTTTGGTTTTGCACCAGTGATCGTCATTCGCTCGCGCCAACATTTTTTCTATTTTTTTTTTATTTATTTTCGTGTTGCTCAAATGCTCGAGCTGTTAAAAAGTTCTGACTCGGGAGTCGAAGCTCACAGCAGGTTCGGTGGCACATTTGGTACCGGGGGGTGTGGGTGGCGTCGCGTGGAGGTCGGACACGAGGGGGATCTGAACTCGTGGCTCTCGCCAACTGTTGCTGAGTCATTTAGGGTTTTTTGGGATTTTTGTTTTTTTCTGCCCTGTTGGAACACAAACATTAGGAACTTATGTCATTGAAACTGTCCTGGAGAATTACTTTTAGTTGATTTTTAAACCTTTATTTTGTCCTTTTTTTAATAAGAGCTAGAACACACCTGGCCAAGGTGCGACCCTTTGACCTTTGACTGTATTTATGTGGCCCCTGTGAGGTTAAAGTGTAAAAAGTAAGGTCTAACTAACTAACTAGTTCTAACTAAATAACTAACTATTTAATTTCATTCATTAAATTCATTCATTTTCTACCGCTTTTTCCCTTATGGGGGGTCGCGGGGAGACTGGAGTCTATCCCAGTTTCATAGGGCGAGAGGCAGGGGACACCCTGGACAGGACCCCAGTCTGTCACAGGACACACAAAGACAGACAACCATTCACACACACACACTCATACCTACTGACAATTTCCCCCAAGTTCTCAATCAACCTCTGTATGTTTTTGGACTGTGGGAGGAAACCGGAGTGCCCGGAGTAAACCCACGCGACACAGAGGAGAACATACAGACTCCACACAGAAAGGTCACAAGTTAGCTCGGCCTGGAAGCGAACCAGCAACCTTATTGCCGTGTTAACATTAAAAGCTTATTCATTAAAAGTCTCTAAATATGACGACAGGGTTTTCATTTTAGGACATTTTTATGAGGGTTTATTGCTCATCGAGCTCATATTTAAGTGAATATAAAAAAACATTTGGGGGTAAAATGTGCTTTTATATAAGATTAAAAGAATACAAATAATAATATCAAAGAAAATAAACTATTCAAATAATAATTTTGGAATATTTAGCTTGATTTTTAAACTATATATATTCTTTATTTTTGCTTGAAACAGCCACTTTTTTAAGTGTCTGTTAGGAAGGAAACTTAAAAAAAAAAGTGTTAATAAGTTAATAATAGGTCAATGTATTCAACTTGGATTTTTTTCTGAATCACCATCTGGATCCAAGAGTTACTTAAGGTATTTTTTTTGCTCGCTTTTGTTGTCAATACATTTCCCAGACCACTACTTGCAGCCCTATTGAGCAAAACAAAATAAATAGTGGTTTATAATATTTAGTAAAAGGAGTTTTAATTTGAGTGTAAACGAGCTGCTTGGAGGAGGTCTGTGCAATTGTTGTGCTTTTTAAGTTGTTGCAGGAGCAGGTTCCTGGTTCAGTTCCACATTTATTTTATGGTTTGAATGTTTATTGAATCGACTTCTCTCTCAGCACTCAAGTTTCCTCCCAGAAATGGAAAATGTTCAAGACAAGCGACGCCTAAACCATTATGAACTAGCCTTTTGTTTATCTATTTTATTTATATTATTTTTGTTTTAAATCAAAATAGAATTAGGAGAGAACATAAAATCTATATTAGTTATTTAAAGATTCACTTTTTAATTGATGGATCTTAAAATGTGAAGTCTTGAGAGTGACCTTGAAATTCCTTCTGCACAGGCGTTAATACAATAAAACAAAAATGTTGCTACTTTAATTAATTTTGTTTTTCTTGACAGCAATTTGAGAGTCTTAACTGACCTCTGACCTTTTCTCGCTCAAGGGTTCAGCTTCGTCTGTGATCACACAAACTTAAAAATGTACTTAAACTGATGTAAAAGATCGAAGGAGATTGAAAAATAAAAAAGACGAGTAAACATGTTGCAAATTAGCTTTTTCTGAGTAAAAGATATAATTAAAAGTTGATTTGAGATGTTTGAACTTTGACTTTAATGTCATTTTAAAATGTAATTTTGTCAATTTATTTTTCTATTGCTATGCATTTGTAGTAAATTAAATATTCTCCCAAATATGTGATCAATTTATCCTATTTTTAATTCATTTAAAGCCTCAAGATTTCAACCAAGTTACTAGTTCTGTCAAAGAAACAACTCACCTCTGTCTTAAAGTGTCGTCTACAAGTGACTCTTTCTCACTGATATCCTGTTTTCAAAGTAAACGTCTGGACTTGAGCTCTCAGAAGGTTCTGCTTATTCGGTGTAATGTCTGTGATTCTGTTCACCTCCGAGACATTTTAGCCGGATATAAAAAAGAAAAAAAACGTCTCCTCTCGTCTCCTGAAGCTTCTCTCGAGGAGTTGTTTGAATCTCAAATAAGCCGTTGTCACAAAAGTGGACTTTTTTTTTTTTTTTTGTCTCCGCTGTCACTTAATCAGCCAGAAATAGAGCGATGGGCGGAATAAAGAGAGTAAAGAAGAATCCCTGATTGAACGTTTGATCTCGACGTCGGTACTCCTGGAATCAAGAGACTAAATATTGGGTTTTTTTTCAAATGTATTTTTGTCTTTTAATTTAGTTTTATTTAAAGTGTCTAATCATAACGAAGTTAACTCAATACACTTTGTATTTTAAGCAAGACTACATTGGAGAAAATAAAAAAAACAGATCCTGGCAACTCAACAATGAGTGAATGAAAGCGTGGCAGTGGGGAGGAAGAACCTTCTTTTTTTAGAAGGCAGAAACCTCGAACAGAACCAGACTCAGTTCGTTCTACAGGGGACTGGAGTGTTGTGTGTATGTGTTAGAGCGTTGAATTATTGATGGATGGATGGATGGATGGATGGATGGATGGATGGATGGATGGATGGATGGATGGATGGATGGATGGATGGATGGATGGATGGATGGATGGATGGATGGATGGATGGATGGATGGATGGATGGATGGATGGATGGATGGATGGATGGATGGATGGATGGATGGATGGATGGATGGATGGATGGCACAAAACAGAAAGAGAAAATATATGTATGTTCCAGTTACTTTAACGGCGTAAAAGGTGTTTCATTTAGGGAAAAGAAAACAGATTTTCTCTGATATAACATTAAAGTGTGATTCTTGACACACTTGATTCTAGTGAAAATGAAGGAAACACAAACACACACATGGGCACACACTCTCTAAAACAGGGGTCGCAATTATAATTCTTCAAGGGCCACATTAAAGTATGTGAATGTTATTAGGGGCCGTCAAGCAAAAAGAAAGATGAGAAAATCCCTCAAAAAAGGACATTCGTCATTAGGTTGTGATATTTATTAAGCTAAATAAGCTGCAATTTTATTCTTTTACATATGAGTTTTTTCAAAACATTTCTTCAACTAACTGAAAATGTTTTGAGGGATTAATATAAACTCGGAAAATTACACACAAGAAAGGAGGGAAAAAGTAAATAAGTGTGAAAATGTAAATGAATAATAAATACAAAATACATTTGTTACTGCATTAGAAGCATTTATACATGATCATACTTTGACATTATGAGGGCCGAATAAATACAGTCAAAGTGCCGCATAAAATCTAGGAGACACACGTACAGAACGTCATCATCTGCATACAATGAAACATACATGAATTCTAAGACACAAGGTCATAACATTGTATTTTTTTTACTTTTTTCTATCTGAAGGTCGTTCTTCCTGACTCCTGATGATGTAAAAATAACAATTTAGAAATGTTTAAAATCTGTTCCCATCTATCAAACTATTACTAGTTCAATCCTACTTATATTTTCCAAAGATATTTGTTTGAGTATGTTTTTTCTCGTAGTGCTTTTATATGGTATTTCTAAATGAAATGTATGTACAATTCAATATTTCATGATTTATTTACCACTTAATGTCATTTTCTTTATCATGTATTTTTATACATATATTTTCATAAAGATCTTTGTTTGAATATATTTTAGCTGCTCTTTTTTCCCTTTTATTTTTCCTTTTTTATTGTGTTTTTGTGTTATACTTTTCATAGTGCTTTTATGTAATATTTTTCTTAAAATGTATATGAAATAATAATAAATAAAATCAAACTATGACATAATAACATTTGAATGTATTTTTTTTTAAATGGCAAAAAAATAAACATTATATAAATTATAATAAAGTTATATGCAATCATTTTAATGTCCTTTTATCTATTTAGTTATCTTGAAATTTCCCCATAATATAAAATCCTCTTTTTTTTGTCCCTTTCTTCTCTTGGCTTGAGGAAACAACATTTTCTTGCGATAGATTATCAGGCGGCGCTCCATGAATGAGCTTCTGCGCCGTTTTGTTTTCAAGGTAAATTGTTATTGTTTGTTTTAATTAGCATGTGGATGAAACGGCGCCGCAGTAGCTTTCTTCAAAAGGCGGTGTTTTTCAAAGGCTTGGTTGGTTTTGTTTTTAGGACTGAATGTGACGAGCTCTTTACTCTGTGTTTGTTTCCACTCCAGATTTTTTTTTAGCTCCATCAGTTGCTCGTAAAACACGTGACCAGCTCTTTACCTCAAGGTCGTTGATGATGTTTTGTTTTTCTCTCGTAACGAGGATGAAACCTTATATTTGGATTAAGGTCATGCCGATTTTTTTCTTTATTAGAATCTAAATGAATGTTCCACCTGATTACATTTTTGGACTGAACAACACAAAAATCTGGTCTAAAATTAAACATTTATGATTTGGGACAAAAATAACTCAACCGTTGACTCGAAGGAGCTTCAATAGATGTTGTTGTGATGAACCCGATTAATCTTGTGTCAGATAAGGAATCTGACTGAAAGCTTTTACTTTAATAGAAATCAGATCTGGTTTAAAGTCGCACACTTTACTTGCAAGTGAGAGAGAAGAACACAGAGTTTACATGTCTGAAGCACAGAGCTGTTAGTTCGCTGTTATATTTTCACAAGCCGTTAATTATGTTACTCCAAAGGTTTCCACCAAACTTGAATGAATTATTCAAGGTCACTCAAGGTCAGGGTCAACTTATTTCCCCACACAAGCAGTGGTAAACAATACAAAATATCTGGTTAAGTACATTTAATAAACATACTTTAGCTCAGGACTTTCCCATTGTCTTCCCTCCTGCCACAACATTTAGGAACCTTGCTGTCAGATGGGTTTAAAATAATCTCTGCTATAATGTTTGTCCAAATTTGGCGTCCAAAAAATGGGTCCTTTTGACTACTTTTTGTGGCCCACATAAAAAAAGATATCTGATAAAAATAATATTTTTTATTTTTCTTAGGTTTTAGGACTCAATTTCTTTTTCATTTCATATAATGTTCTGTTGTTTTGTTTTTTCTTTAGTATTTCTTATCCCTCAAAACGAATTATGTTGTCCATATATTCATGATTTATACGTCAAAAAAAAATGATTCTAGTCTACTTCAGTATTTTAGCTGTAGTATAATATGATAATAATACTATTTTTTTTACAAAGCAGGTTTCAGACAAAGAGTGTCACAAGATACTTTACGGTTCCAATGGCGCAGTACTTAAAAACACTGCAATGGTAAAATAATATAGAACAAGATACATCTCATTTATGATTTGGAACAAAAATAACTCAACTGTTGACTCGTCTATTTTTAACAGATATTGTTATTAACCTTATTGGGATCTTGCTGAACGCTTTTACTTAAACAAAGAATAGAAATCAGATCTGGTTTAAAATCACGCGTTTTACTTGCAAGTGAGAAGGAAAACAGAGTTTACATGTCTGTCAGTATTCCATCTGAACATGTTAAAATATCGTAAGTAAAAAAAACGTAAAAGAATAAACAAAAGTTAAAAAAAAAACATTGATGAATCCAGTTAAAGGCAACATCGCATAAAAGCCAGTCCTTTTTAAAAGTATATTAGTATGTTAGTCTCAGTATATTAGTTTGTTAGTCACAGTATATCAGTATGTTAGTCACTGTATATTAGTATGCTACTTACACTATTTCCTTATCTCACTGGATTGACATAAGGGAAACCAGCTTATCATCCTAGACAAGGTATTAAGGTTAAACAAAACAGTGTACAAAGTTAAATAATATTATGACTTTGGTATTTGCAACTTGAGATGAGTGCTAATTGAAAAATGAAGTTGTTGTCATGTCTAGAATAATTGTTAATGGGGAATTAAAGGATGAAAATATGCATTTGTTGCGATGCGTCCTTCTCACTATAATCAGCACAGCCACGTGTGCACAATTACACACAGACACTTTCATGATTCCCTACATTTTACACCCTTAGATTTGCCTCTTTGTTTTCCTAACTTCAATTAAGCTACTTCAATACATTTTATTTCACTTTCTCCTCACTGACGTGTACTGTTTACAACCTCAGCCAACAATCAGTTCGCGCTAAACGAAATGTTGCATTTGAACGATTCATCTAACGTAATAAATCGTGTTCAATCAATGCTTTTATTCGCACTAAATAACTGCTGTGAGAGACTTTGTTTCTCCTGCTACCTGCTAAGTATCTAAGCCGGCGTTTTGTCTTGCAGGACTTTGTGTCACATTAGCTAAACTAAACTTTTCTTAAAAACAAATTACCCGGAATACGGTTGAATTAAATGGAGGTGGAAAAAGAAGCAGCCGAGAAGCGGCGTCTCTCGGCTGGAAATGGAAAGACGAAAAAGGTCTGCTGTGACCCGGGTGAGTCGGCGCCGGGGTCAGAACGAGGGCCAAACATCATTAAAATATTGAACCTAACAATCGCGGGCGGCCGCCTGCGTGACGGCAGAGTGGCTATTTTCCGGGAACAGCTTGCTCCCGAGTGGAAGCCATGTAAATGTCACCGGTTCTCATCAGATCCAAAACCTCTGAACCCCGACAGCACTTGGCTTGTCGACTCGTGTCTGGTCTCCGCCGCGACACTCGGATGAATACGTTTTTTTAAAAATATCACTTGTCGATTTTGGACTGAAAGTTGTTGTTCAGTTCTGGAATAATTCCCCTTAAATTGTGTCCCAGAAACCACTGCAACGATAGTAACTGTAATGATGGTAACACTTTGTCTTTATCTTTAGACTTAGATTGTGTCATCTTGTTCTTTCTCTTTATGTTCTTCTTCTTATTTTATTTTTTATTTATTCTTTTTTATTGTTTATGAAAAATTGCTGGCTATTGGAAAAAAACAATTTCCCGAAGGAGACCTGAGGGATCAATAAAGTTTTACCTTACCTTACCTTACCTTACTTTAAAATGGGGAACATATATGACTTATAATAAGTTACTCATTTATATGTGTATTAACAGCAAATTGGTCACATCAATTAATTAATTAACCATCATAAAGTAATTACTCATACCTTGTTCATTGTGACTATATCTACCCTTAAAAGCACTAGTTAACTCTGAACTAAACCTTCATTAAAAGATGAACTTTGGTATAAACTAATTTCTCGCTGTTTACAATTTGATAGGTTTAAGTACCATGAGAGAAGTTATTCAATTTTAACAATACCGTCTCTTTTAAAGGTACAAAAAATAATATAAAGGTACAACTAGCAATTAATTCACAAGGATTTGACAGTTATAAGGTCAAATATTACACTAAACAAACTGTGGTAAAACACTTACTTATTAATACTATCCTGGTAACCAGTGGTTGGAAAGTTCACTTTCTGAACTAGTTGAAAGTTCAGTTCACTCAATGTTGCAATGAACTAGTTCAGTTCATAGTTCATGATTCAAATCGTTCAAAACTTCACTGCGTTCGATATATTACAATTAATTACATTTTAATTACATTATTTTAATGCATTTCCTTTAGAATAGAAAGTAATATTAAAAGTAGTATTACTTCTCTCATGCTATTGACACCTAAGCATAATAAGAGTAAGAAAACTTGAATTGTAAACACAACACGAGAGTCTGTTGCAGTGGCATCACAGAATATAAATAAATAAATAATAAATTGTGAATAAATATATAAATAAATGGAATAAAGGGAAATTAATTCAATAATATACAAGATATTACAATAAAATAAGAGAGGGATATTACCATGAAATGGCATACAAATAAATAATTAATATAAATAAAATACAAAAAATATATTACATTTAATTAAACAATCTCAGATATGAAGAGGAAAATAGAAAGAAGTTTGTTTTTGCCAAATTTAATATTAATCACTTTGTTTTCTGTTAATAATCAGTAATGATGGTGTTACTCTGCAGCGAGAATTCTGAGCCGCTCTAGTAGAAGAACTCACATTTCTCCGATCCTTAAAACTCTTCACTGGCTTCCAGTTTCTTTCAGGATCAACTTTAAAATTCTGGTTCTTACTTTCAGATCTATTCATGGTCAGACTCCTCCTTACATCACTGATCTGATCCAGCCTTACACCCCAGCTCGGGCTCTGAGGTCTGTGCATCAGAATCTACTGATGGTTCCACGCACACGGTTCAGGACCAGAGGAGAGAAATCTTTTCAGGCTGTTGCTCCTAAGCTTTGGAACGATCTTCCTCTCTCTTTGCGCTTGATGGATCTACTGACTCCTTTAAGAAACATCTTAAGACGTTTCTATTTGTTCAGGCTTTTCCTTGATTTTCTGGAACTCCTCTGTTGTTCTCAGTATTATTTTGATCTTTAAAGTATGTACTTTTTTAAGTTTTGTTTTGATTGTTTAAGTGCTTTGTGACCCTGGTCTCGAAAAGCGCTATATAAATAAATATTACTTACTTACTTACTTACTTATTACTTACTTTAGAGGGAACTCCTTAATTTCATACTTTCAGAGAAATAGTCACAATGAATATGTGAGTTTATAATGGTTAATATTAAAGAGGCTAATTTTCTGTTATTACACATATAAATAAGTAGTTCATTAATAGTTAATATATGTTTCACATTCTGGAGTGTTACCGTAAAACCTAATAAGACGTGTGTCACCACTATTATCGCCAATAGAAAATAAGAGTTAATGAGTAAGTAAGTTTGTATTCCTTAGAAAAAGTTTGTCCTGGTTGTTGTGGTTTTAATCAGAACAAAACAAAAACTTTCCCAGAAAACTCCTTCTTAACAGGATTGAAGTAAAACTTTGGCGACAACTCGCTGTTTTTCCTCAGAACGAATGGCTCTATGAAACATTCTTTCATCTGGCCCACAAGATTGGTGCCGTGTTCACTTCGCTACAGAAAACTTGACTGTAAATCTCCCCAGATCTCGAACAAGACCCTGTTCTGTGCAGACAAGGATCATAAAGCATCGGGAAGAGAAATCGGATGAAAAAAAAAAAGAAAAGAAGATGAAACAGGCATTGGTGGGATGAGGAAGGGAATTAAAGAGGCATTTTATGAAAGCTACAGACGCAGTTATTGTACAAGTCTTGCTTTGACCTTGAGCAAACAACCTCCTTTTGACACGATGAACTATAAATCCCTCTGTTGATTGAAAAGATGGAGAAGAAACTTGATTGGAAAACTGTCTGTGACTGAAAATGTTATAAAAGTTTTTGTTTTTTTCTCACAAAAACAACAACCAAGCTAAAGTTTAAGAGAAAAATAATTGATTAAATGATTGCAAAGTGTCTTTCGCCAGGTTCAACCAGTCGCTTAAAATCGAATCGTGGATTTTGATTGGTTCATTAAAGGAAAATATTTTGATAACATGTACGGTTAAAGAGAAAAGAGAAAAGGAATGATTTCGCTTTTGCACCCGAAGAAGAGCCAATCACAGTGTCATTGAACAAAGCAGTTTTGAAGTTTAAACAATTTATATAGAGGGACGGATGGATTGATGGAACAGAACAAGATAGATGTGGATGGATAGAACAGAACAAGATAGATATGGATGGATGGATGGATGGATGGATGGATGGATGGATGGATGGATGGATGGATAGAACTGAACAAGATGGATATGGATGGATAGAACAGAACAAGATAGATATGGATGGATGGATGGATAGAACAGAACAAGATAGATATGGATTGATGGATGGATAGAACTGAACAAGATGGATATGGATGGATAGAACAGAACAAGATAGATATGGATGGATGGATGGATAGAACAGAACAAGATAGATATGGATGGATAGAACAGAACAAGATAGATATGGATGGATGGATAGAACAGAACAAGATAGATATGGATGGATGGATGGATGGATGGATAGAACAGAACAAGATAGATATGGATGGATTGATGGATGGATAGAACTGAACAAGATGGATATGGATGGATAGAACAGAACAAGATAGATATGGATGGATGGATGGATAGAACAGAACAAGATAGATATGGACGGATTGATGGATGGATAGAACTGAACAAGATGGATATGGATGGATAGAACAGAACAAGATAGATATGGATGGATGGATGGATGGATGGATAGAACAAAACAAGATAGATATGGATGGATGGATAGAACAGAACAAGATAGATATGGATGGATGGATAGAACAGAACAAGATAGATATGGATGGATGGATGGATAGAACAAAATAATTTGGATATAGATAATGGATGGATAGAACAGATCAAGATAGATGTGGATGGATGGATGGATGGATGGATGGATGGATGGATGGATGGATGGATGAATAGATATATAGAGGGACAATTATAGTAAATAATACATGGAAGGAATTAAATGGATTTATTTTATTAATTTATTAATTGATGATAATGATGAATCCTATTAGTAGCAGGGAATCATTTGTATGTACAAAGTGGTTCCAGCTCTGTGTGTGTAGATGTTGTTTAAGCGAGTCTACGTTGCCATAGAAACAGACAAAGCTCCATTTAAAACCCGAAAACTGAAAAAAAAAGGATGTAATTAATGATGTATTTTATTTTCTAATGATTTAATTTGTGTGAAAACATTTATGGAACACTGTCACAGTTGCCTGAGAAACACTTTTTCTTATCATTATTTACGTCATTTTTGAAAAGGACTGAGTTAACAAAAAAATGTGACGTTAGCATGTTTGCAACAACAACAGGGAGAAGTTCAAAGTTAGTTTAAGACTTAGTGAATATGTTTCAGACTAAGTGAAAACATTTATAAAATTGAATTTCATTTGTCCGCATGTGCCATGATTAGTTAATTTCTTTTAGAGTTTTTTTAAAGAATTTTTCGAAATTGTTTCAGAGTTAGTACATTTATTTCAGAGTTAGTACATTTATTTCAGAGTTACTACATTTGTTTCAGAAGTTTTCAATTGTTTCAGAGTTAGTAGATTTATTTTAGAGTTAGTACATTTATTTTAGAGTTAGTACATTTATTTCAGAGTTACTAGATTTATTTTAGAGTTAGTACATTTATTTTAGAGTTAGTACATTTATTTCAGAGTTAGTACATTCATTTTAGAGTTACTACATTTATTTCAGAGTTACTACATTTGTTTCAGAAGTTTTCAATTATTTCAGAGTTAGTAGATTTATTTTAGAGTTAGTAGATTTATTTTAGAGTTAGTACATTTATTTCAGAGCTAGTACATTTGTTTCAGAAGTTTTCAATTTGTTTCAGAGTAAGTACATTTGTTTCAGATTTAGTACAATTATTTTAGAGTCAGTACATTTGTTTCAGAGTTAGTACATTTATTTCAGAGTTAGTACATTTGTTTCAGAAGTTTTTAATTTGTTTCAGAGTAAATACATTTATTTTAGAGTTAGTACATTTATTTTAGATTTAGTACATTCATTTTAGAGTTAGTACATTCATTTTAGAGTTTGTACATTTATTTTAGAGTTAGTACATTTATTTTAGATTTAGTACATTCATTTTAGAGTTATTACATTTATTTTAGATTTAGTACATTCATTTTAGAGTTAGTACATTTATTTTAGAGTTAGTACATTCATTTTAGAGTTTGTACATTTATTTCAGAGTTAGTACATTTATTTTAGAGTTAGTACATTTATTTTAGAGTTAGTACATTCATTTTAGAGTTAGTACATTTATTTTAGAGTTAGTACATTTATTTCAGATTTAGTACAATTATTTTAGAGTAAGTACATTTGTTTCAGATTTAGTACAATTATTTCAGAGTTAGTACATTTGTTTCAGAAGTTTTTAATTTGTTTCAGAGTAAGTACATTTATTTTAGAGTTAGTAGATTTATTTTAGAGTTAGTACATTTATTTTAGATTTAGTACATTTATTTTAGAGTTAGTACATTCATTTTAGAGTTAGTACATTTATATCAGAGTTAGTACATTTGTTTCAGAAGTTTTCAATTGTTTCAGAGTTATTAGATTTATTTTAGAGTTAGTAGATTTATTTTAGAGTTAGTACATTTATTTCAGAGTTAGTACATTTGTTTCAGAAGTTTTCAATTGTTTCAGAGTTAG
This sequence comes from Callionymus lyra, assembly GCF_982586985.1. Taxonomy (NCBI): domain Eukaryota; kingdom Metazoa; phylum Chordata; class Actinopteri; order Syngnathiformes; family Callionymidae; genus Callionymus; species Callionymus lyra. Next base: position 8,434,052 of record NC_141831.1, read on the forward strand.
TAGATTTATTTTAGAGTTAGTACATTTATTTTAGAGTAAGTACATTTATTTCAGAGTTAGTACATTCATTTTAGAGTTAGTACATTTATTTCAGAGTTACTACATTTGTTTCAGAAGTTTTCAATTGTTTCAGAATTATTAGATTTATTTTAGAGTTAGTACATTTATTTCCGAGCTAGTACATTTGTTTCAGAAGTTTTCAATTTGTTTCAGAGTAAGTACATTTGTTTTAGAGTTAGTACAATTATTTTAGAGTCAGTACATTTGTTTCAGAGTTAGTACATTTATTTCAGAGTTAGTACATTTGTTTCAGAAGTTTTTAATTTGTTTCAGAGTAATTACATTTGTTTCAGAGTTAGTACATTTATTTCAGAGTTGGTACATTCATTTTAGAGTTAGTACATTTATTTCAGAGTTAGTACATTTATTTCAGAAGTTTTCAATTTGTTTCAGAGTAAGTACATTTGTTTCAGAGTTAGTACATTTATTTCAGAGTTAGTACATTCATTTTAGAGTTAGTACATTCATTTTAGAGTTAGTACATTTATTTCAGAGTTAGTACATTCATTTCAGAGTTACTACATTTGTTTCAGAAGTTTTCAATTTGTTCAATAGTTATCTTTATCTATTTTTGCAATTTTTCTTAATCTGTTTCAAGTCTGAAAATGTATTTCAGAGTCAAATTGTTTACGAGTAGGTTTTTTTTGTTGTTTTTTTAAGTTTGTGAATTGCTTTAAACGTGTTTGACTTTTTGCGCTTCCCAGCCACCGTACACTTCAGATCCTCTCGGATCATACGTTGAGCGATGAAAGGGTGGATGTGAGTCAAGAACTCTCCATCACACTTACCCTCGTCGTCGTCTTCAAGGTGGAGGAAGAAAGACCTGCGGGAACGAAATCATTAGCTCACACTTAGCAGTGGAAATGGCAGCTTCACTCTTCGCCAAAATCAAATCCCTCCGACCATGATTTTATTTTATCGTCTTTAAACTTTCTTTTCAAAGTCATGTTGTAGAACCAGAGAAGGGTCTTCATGGAGAGTCCAGAGGGAAGCGTCTGCTCTATTTCTCACGTGGGACATGAAGCGAAGCAGGTGTCCCAGTGAACTTTAGCTCCACACCGGCGAGAAAAAAAAAACCCGCCGTCAAGATGGGAACGTCTATTATTACACCAGGATGTCACATTAATAAGAAACATGGACGTCCTCCACGGCAACATATGAGCCTCGGCCCGTGTGTTATCATTCAAACGTCGTTGTTTGTCTCGTCCACGAGCGGCGACTCGAGTCCCCAGATGCCTCGTTGACACGGCGGCGGATGAAGGAGCCTTCGGAAAAATTTGCACTTTCCTCGTTATAGAAGTGTTTCGGTTGAACGAGCTAACACCTGCCGGAGCTTCTTTATGTGGAGACGCGTCACGGCCGCCTGTAAGACGAGTCGAAGGGCAAAGAATGCGGGAATAACGTGTGAAAAAATAAAATGAGAAGGAAACTGAATGTGAGAAAAATTCTACAAAAGAAAATCTCCATGTATAAAATATGGAATACTTAGTACATACAAAATAAAAATGAAATAATAAAAATAAAGAAAATTGAACACTGTAGTTAAACAGAATGAAAATTAAAAAATTGCCACACATTTTTACATATATATACATAAAAATACATAATATAAAAGTACTCATGATTATCTATGACATACATCTCGTCTCCTGTTATCTATACATCACAATATAACATGATATAGTACAAGATATATGTGTATACTGAGCAGATACCAATATAAATACATCATATTAGCACAAATTATTAGTATTAACCCTGTACATAAACACCATATGTTTATTTAATTGCAGAATAACCATCAACACTATTATTTTTCTAGATTTATCAACATCCTCAGTGATCACGCTTCCTCTTTTCTCAATTCTGGTATTAATCATTTAACGAAAAAATATTATATTATATAAAAAAAATATATATATATATATATATATATATATATTATAAATAGTTTTCTAATAGTTATAGTAATCTAATAGAAAATATAATATAATATTAGATTTTAAATGTATATATTAACAATATAAACTACTTATTGTACTTACTTATTGTTGCAAATCTTAAATACAAACATAATATTAAGAATTTTTACTAAACAACATTTAATAAACAACCCGATTAGTATCGGTGACTGGAACAGCTCCCATAATGCTTTGCTGCCCAGTTGACCAATCACAGCTTTCGATTAATTTTGTAACATAAACATAGACGTATAATTTAAATACAGTATTGTAGCGAATCTTAAATACAAACATAATATTAAGAATGTTTACTAACAATATTTAATAAACAACCCGATTAGTAACGGTGACTAGAACAGCTCCCATAATGCTTTGCTGCCCAGTTGACCGATCACACCTTCCGATTAATTTTGGAACATAAACATAGAAGTATAATTTAAATACAGTATTGTAGCGAATCTTAAATACAAACATAATATTAACAATGTTTACTAAACAATATTTAATAAACAACCCGATTAGTAACGGTGACTAGAACAGCTCCCATAATGCTTTGCTGCCCAGTTGACCGATCACACCTTCCGATTAATTTTGGAACATAAACATAGAAGTATAATTTAAATACAGTATTGTAGCGAATCTTAAATACAAACATAATATTAACAATGTTTACTAAACAACATTTAATAAACAACCCGATTAGTAACGGTGACTAGAACAGCTCCCATAATGCTTTGCTGCCCAGTTGACCGATCACACCTTCCGATTAATTTTGGAACATAAACATAGAAGTATAATTTAAATACAGTATTGTAGCGAATCTTAAATACAAACATAATATTAAGAATGTTTACTAAACAATATTTAATAAACAACCCGATTAGTAACGGTGACTAGAACAGCTCCCATAATGCTTTGCTGCCCAGTTGACCAATCACAGCTTTCGATTAATTTTGTAACATAAACATAGACGTATAATTTAAATACAGTATTGTAGAAAATCTTAAATACAAATATAATATTAACAATGTTTACTAAGCAACATTTAATCAACAACCCTATCAGTAACGGTGACCTGAACAGCTCCCATAATGCTTTGCCGCCCAGTCGAAAGGTCGCAGCTGTCGATTAATTTTGTCACATAAACATAAACGTAGAATTTAAATACAGTATTTAACAGTCAATTTTCAATATAAATATATTATTAACAATGCTTACTTAACAACATCAAATCAACAACCCTATTAGTAACGGTGATCAGAACAGCTCCCATAATGCTTTGCTGACCAATCACAGCTTTCGATTCATTTTGTCATATTACACATAGACGTAGAAGTTAAATACAGTATTCTAACAAATCTTAAATATGAATATAATATTAACAATCTTTGCTAAACAACATTTAATCAACAACCCTATCAGTAACGGAAACCTGTACAGCTCCAATAGTGCTTTGCCGCCCAGTCGACCGATCACACCTTCCAATGAATTTGGTCATATTAACATAGATTTAGAATTTAAATACAGTATTGTAGCAAATCTTAAATATAAATATGATATTAACAATGTTTACTAAACAACATTAAATAAACAAACCCTATCAGTAACAGGGACCTGTGCAGCTCCAATAATGCTTTGCCGCCCAGCTGATTGATCACATTCGTTGATTAATTGTGTCATAGTAACATAGACGTGGAATTTTAAATACAGCATAGTAGACAGCTGTCACTAAATAGAGCGCTGTGCAGAAAGGCATCATGGGAGTTCACCTTTTTTTTTTGGATTCGGCAATATGGCGAGGGACCCGTTTATCGCGTTCAGACTCGTAGTTCCTAGTGAACGAACCAAAGGATTCTCGACGCCGCCGATGTAAAGAAGCCGCTGCATAATAACTGACGCTTTAATAAGAGTCGGCTGAAGTCAAACGCGGAGGAATGTTGCTGTGAAAACATCAGATCTGAGGGTGAAGTTGAAGCTAGTTTGGTGCTGCAGACGATAATGATGGAGACATGTTTCCACGTCTGTAAACTAGACGTTCGGTTTTGTGTCACCCGCGACTGAAAATGTCACTCACGATTGAAAGAAAGATTTGACCTCGGTGAAAAAAAAAAATCTCTCCGCCGCCTCCCACCTCTCTCCAACTACTCCTTTCTTTTCATCATATACACAACTTTAAGTTGTCTGTGCAGAGAGAATGTTGTGACTTTTTTATTCTGGAAGTCACAGCTTTGGGCTACAAATCTATAAAAGTTCTGATCATAGTCACGGAGCGAGACCGCGGTAAATACATCCCATAATACAATAATACCGGCACAACTAATGGACTCTAATGGAGGTGAGCGTCGTTGCAAGCGCAGGAGAACATTTTGAATTATAAAGAAGTGAACTAGCATGTTGAGAGCACCAGCCTTTTCGTCGATAGAAGATTTTTGTGAGGGTTTGAAGTATAAAAACACAGTTTTTGTAGCAGTAATGGTACTAATGGAGGAGCCAGGAGGTTTTATGGATCGGGTTTAAAAATAAAAAATAAGGCAATTTTCAAAAACAAAATGTTCAACCTGAAAATAATACTTCCTAATTAAAAATATGTTAAAAGAAGTAGCGTCTGTTCTATCAAAATCCGACTTTAAAAGTATTTTAAGGTAGTAATGATACCTCGAAGGAGGTGGTGTTTACGTTGTTTATCTTTAGGTTGGAAGCAGTACATCAAAAAGTCGGATTTATCGCTGCGGCTTCGTTGTTATATTTATCTTCATCTAGGCCAATAAAAAAAACAAACTTCTAATAAAACTTAATTAAAATAATTATACACAATAATAATACAAATAATAACAATTTATTAAGAAGTTATTTTAATCAAAGATGTTTTCATTATATTATTATTGTATTATTAATTCAATTTTTTTATAGGGATCTTGTCCACGAGCTTGATTGTTATTAAATAATAAATACAAATACACTTTTTTTTTTCCCAGCAGATTTGTTAATATTAGCTAGCAAGCTATTGTAGCTAATATAGGAGCTAGCGGGTTAGGAACGTTAGCTCTTAGTTAGCAAGTAACACATTGTGTTGAAGAAATTGTTCTGGTCGACCCGGTGAGTTTTTAATTAAACAAACTATTTATAGTGAAGATACAAATATTCCAGACAAAGGAAAGTTGTAAAATAAAATGTCAAGTTTCGAATGTCATGTGTAGCATGTTTAGCTAAAGTTAGCTACTGATCTATCACAAATATCTACTATCTATATATATACTTATCTTTAAAAAATGGCTTAAAAGGACAAAGTTTGGGAGTAGTATATAGATAAGGATATTCCAAACAAATTTAATTATTTATAAAAAAAAAAAAAGACTTATAACTTTGAATTTCTTGTGTAGCGTGTTTAGCTAAAGTTGGACAAGCTTAGCTACTGAGCTGTCACAAATATCTACTCCACAAAGCTGGGTCCAAGTTTTTAACTTTGAAAAAGTAAATATTTGTGGTTAACATATAAATATTCCAGAAACATTAAACCTGTTTTAACAGTGTTTTTGACTGTAGGTGTAGCATGTTTAGCTAAAGTTGAGCTATCAAAAATAGATACTTCCTTATTTCTCTTTCACACGTGGCTTTTATTTTTTTTACATTAAAAATACTTATTTGTGTTTGATATACAGATATAGATATAAGAATTAAAAAGGTACATATTTGATATATTATATATTATATATATATGGGCAAAAAATAACAAAAGCCCTAAAATCAAAAATAGTTTTGTCATATTAAGAGACTTAATAATGTTTAAAAGCAATAAATACACGTTAAAAAGTTAGTTTCTACATGATGTTTGACCTCATGAAATAGAGTCAAAAGGTTCTGCTCTAAAGGGGTCACTACGATTTGAGTAAATTATGTTAAAGGAACCAACATTGTGTGAACCTGAGGGAAAAAAAACATGCTTTAATTTGTAAGTTTATAACAAAGACAAGAAAATAAACTCAATTAAGTTGCTTTGGTTGTTGCTCAGAAGGCAAAGAGTGAAAAAAAAATAAATGTTAAATTTTCTGTTTCTGACTATTATTTTTGATGGCCTAAAACAAATCAAGTGCAAGTGAATAATTGTTTAACATCGTAGGTTGTTCGGCGCCCGAGTCGACAGAATGAGGTCTGCAGGTGGGAGGAAGAGAGAAACACTGACAGGACTGAAGATAAACACAGACGGAGTATTCTTTCAAAAAATCACTACAAGTCATCTCTCCTGCCGTCGCAGGTAACGCCGCGATGCATCCGCGGCTTCGCAGAGATAACGGCGCGAGTGCTAACGCCGCCACGGGATGTAATAATAAACGAGAGGCGGCGGCCGCGGCTCTACGTCAAACACTTTGTCGACGGTGTTTAGCTCGGGAGCAGCCGAACAAGGTTATCCGTCTTTGTGGCGCCGACGACGTAACCGGGGTTCGACTGTTGACATTTGTCGTATCTGTGCGACGTGTTTACACACAAAAGTGCTTTTTGACAAAAACTGCTCGATAGCAGCCGGCGGGGGTTATTGGCGATAGCATTGTTAGCCGAGCATAGGTCAAAATGTATTGACTTTTGATTGTGTTGGATTTATCGTGGCGAAACGTGTGCAAAACTCACAAGTTGTTGTGTAATGCATGTACACAATGTTACACAACATTCAATGTAGCACAAACACCACTTATTTGCTAGCTAGCTAGCCGTTAGTATTCATGCTAATACCAATGACACTTCTACTAGTATTGGTAATTACTACAACAACTATTGTTGATACTGCTGTTACCATTACAATTTCTATGGTAAAACTACTAAATACCACTAAATGTAATAGTTTTATACTGCTACTCGATCACTACACAGGAGCGACAGCTATTATTAATACCTTTACTAGTACTATTATTTTGAATGTAATGACTTGAATGACTTGAATCATTGACTGTTACTACTTCTACTACTACTACTTCTTATTACTATGACAATTACTACTGCACCTACTACTGCCTCTACCACTTCTATTACAACTCATTTTAATTGTATTACTTCTCCTACTAGTAATACTTCTACTACTATTTGTAAAGTTGTACTAAGAAGATAAGGATATGACACTATTACCACTACAGCTTATATTTCTTTTACCACTTCTATTACAACTAATTTATATTGTACTAATACTGCTACTATTAATACATCTACTACTATTTCTGAAGTTATGATAAGACGATAAGAAGAAACAGGACAGGATATGACACTATTACTACTATGACTATTACTACTATAGCTTCTATTACTAGTACCACTACTATTGTAACTAATATATATTTTACTTCTACTGCTACTATTAATACAGCTACTACCATTTCTGAAGTTATGATAAGAAGATAAGAAGAAACAGGACAGGATATAACAATATTACTACTACAACTACTACTGCTATAGATTCCATCACTACTTCTGTAGTTCTACAACTACTTCAAATGCTATTAGCACTACTACAACTTTTACTACCACTGCTACTATTCTAGTACTATTTCTTCGACTACTGCAACTACAACTACTTTGACTACAACGGCAACCAATATTTCTACTACTTCTACTACTACAGTATTACTGCTAATACGACTAAAAGGAAAGGTTTATATTCACAAGTTTTCTGAGTGGATCTTCAGACAAAGGTTGAGCACCTTGAGTTATTACTCTTTCACGAGTCTACCTTTAAAGTACTTGACCATCAAACTGAATAACAGCTTCTCTTTTCTTTATTTTTCAAGGTACACAAAACAAATGTACAATTAAGTTGATAAATTGCTCAAGGTGGGAATCCATGAAAACGCCTAATATCCAAACACGGAGTCGCACATGCAAACAACCTCGCAGTGTTAGTTTGAAAGACTTTGAAGAGCGGCGCAAAGTAGCCTTGGCTCGTCTCATATCGAATAAGCTCTCCAGAAGCATGTTGCTGCAGGAGTGTTTGAATAAATCTCCAGGGTAGCCAAGGTCTCTGCGCCAGAGGGAATAACATTTTAAGCATACTGAGCAATTTGGTACTTTTTTTTTGTTGGGGGGGGGGTCTGAGAAATAGCTACATTTTAAGGTGCTGCCTCATTTTCAATTATTCCTCCAGCAGCCATATATAAAGTCCATAAACTCTTCGCGCCGCGGCAAATCTTTCAAACGGCCATCTAATTCCAGCAAATCCATTACGGCTCACACTTCTTGCCAAAGTCTCATTAGGCTTCTTTCACACACTCTTATTGCGGTATTGATTTCCATTGCCGTTATGTCTTTTGGAAGATTACATTTTCATATAAGTAAAATGTCCCGCCAGGGAACCCAGAAGGTTCCATCGGCGGAGAGAGGAGGCTTGAGAGGCTTGAAGATTGAAGTCTTGATCGTGATTGTGCGACATGCATTCTTGACTTGTGTGTTAAAGAGGCGCGCACGATTGCGGGCCCACTTAGAAACACATTCATTGAATTACCACGGATACTAACAGTAGTATTATAGTCATATTTATCTGTAATGTTTATTGAGAAACATGAGGGCCGTTGAACCAGAATGCTCTTTGAGATGAATGGTTACAGCAGTGTAGTGGTCAGTTAGAGGATCAAGGAAGTTTGGTTTTGTATCTTTGTGTATTACTGTGTTTTAGTGGATTTAAGTCTTTATGTACTGTGGAGTGGCTCTTTAAGATCTAGATAAAACTACTGTACATCCCAGGTAATACCTTTTTATTTAAAAAATGAAAAGTGTAGCCTAGTATTAGGAGTGTGTATACCAATACCATATATTGTGATACTGTAGTAACAGGTATATATGTGTAGTATTGTCGAGTACTTGGTGTTTTAGAATTTACAGACCACATGACTTTTGACGAAGTCGTAACCGCTTTCATTTGTTTTCAAACAAAAATATGTCCAAACATCAGCTTTAAAAGCTGCAGGAGTCGACTGTATCCTCTCGTCCTCAGACATTGCCAGTTTTTTTTTCATGACGTAATGTTTATCTAGTGGCCAGGAGGTTAATTGCAACACAAAAAAAATTAACAAACCCCGCCAATAATTGCGTGTTCGGACTAAATACATTAAAACAATAAAATGAAAAAATGTTATTACTATTACTACTATTGCTACTGCTGCTACTATTACTGCTACTAATGCTTTAACAAAAAACAAAAAATACTACTATTAACCATGCCACTATTACTGCAGCTACTACTACTACTACCACTACAACTACAATATCTACTATTACTTTAGCTACCACCACTACCACTAGCACTAGCACTACTAATACCTATACTACTACTCCCAAGACTGCTGTTACTAGTTCTAATAGTAATACTACTTTGAATTTAATGACTGTTAAAAAAAGAACACTGAATCCTTGACTATAACTACTTCAAGTACTACTTTTTCTAATACTATTATACTATTTCTACTACCATTTGCACTACTACAGCTAATATGAATACATCTAGTAGTATTGTAAAGTTACGATGAAAGGATGAGAAGAAACAGGAGAGGATTTGACACTATTACTACTACTGCTTCTATTACCACTGCTGTTACAATCATTTATATTTTACCACTACTGTTTCTTTAAATACATTACTACTATTTTTGAAGTTATTATAAGAGGAAAAGAAGAAACAGGACAGGATATGACACTATTACTACCACGACTATTACTACTATAGCTTCTATTACTACTAGTACTTCTATTAAAACTCATTTTAGTTTTACTTCTACTGCTTCTATTAATACAGCTACTACTATGTTTGAAGTTATGATTAGAGGAAAAGAAGAAACAGGACAGGATATGACACTATTACTACCACGACTATTACTACTATAGCTTCTATTACTACTAGTACTTCTATTAAAACTCATTTTAGTTTTACTTCTACTGCTTCTATTAATACAGCTACTTCTATTTTTGAAGTTATGATAAGAGGAACAGAAGAAACAGGACAGGATATGACACTATTACTACTGTGACTTTTACTACTATAGCTTCTATTACTACTAGTACTTCTAATAAAACTCATTTTAGTTGTACTTCTATTGCTACTATTAATACATCTACTACTATGTTTGAAGTTATGATAAGAGGAAAATAAGAAATATTACTGGATATGACACTATTATTACTGCGACTGTTACTACTATAGCTTCTATTACTACTAGTACTTCTATTAAAACTCATTTTAGTTTTACTTCTACTGCTTCTATTAATACATCTACTACTATGTTTGAAGTTATGATAAAGAGGAAAATAAGAAATATTACAGGATATGACACTATTACTACTGCGACTATTACTACTATAGCGTCTATCACTACTTCTACTTCTATTAAAACTCATTTTAGTTTTACTTCTACTTCTAGTATTAATACATCTAATACTATGTTTGAAGTTATAATGAAGAGGAAAATAAGAAATATTACACGATATGACACTATTACTACTACGACTATTACTACTACCACTTCTATTAAAACTCATTTTAGTTTTACTTCTACTTCTAGTATTAATACATCTACTACTATGTTTGAAGTTATGATGAAGAGGAAAATAAATATTACACGATATGACACTATTACTACTACGACTATTACCACTACCACTTCTATTAAAACTCATTTTAGTTTTACTTCTACTGCTTCTATTAATACATCTACTACTATGTTTGAAGTTATGATAAAGAGGAAAATAAGAAATATTACAGGATATGACACTATTACTACTGCGACTATTACTACTATAGCGTCTATCACTACTTCTACTTCTATTAAAACTCATTTTAGTTTTACTTCTACTTCTAGTATTAATACATCTAATACTATGTTTGAAGTTATAATGAAGAGGAAAATAAGAAATATTACACGATATGACACTATTACTACTACGACTATTACTACTACCACTTCTATTAAAACTCATTTTAGTTTTACTTCTACTTCTAGTATTAATACATCTACTACTATGTTTGAAGTTATGATGAAGAGGAAAATAAATATTACACGATATGACACTATTACTACTACGACTATTACCACTACCACTTCTATTAAAACTCATTTTAGTTTTACTTCTACTGCTTCTATTAATACATCTACTACTATGTTTGAAGTTATGATAAAGAGGAAAATAAGAAATATTACAGGATATGACACTATTACTACTGCGACTATTACTACTATAGCGTCTATCACTACTTCTACTTCTATTAAAACTCATTTTAGTTTTACTTCTACTTCTAGTATTAATACATCTAATACTATGTTTGAAGTTATAATGAAGAGGAAAATAAGAAATATTACACGATATGACACTATTACTACTACGACTATTACTACTACCACTTCTATTAAAACTCATTTTAGTTTTACTTCTACTTCTAGTATTAATACATCTACTACTATGTTTGAAGTTATGATGAAGAGGAAAATAAATATTACACGATATGACACTATTACTACTACGACTATTACCACTACCACTTCTATTAAAACTCATTTTAGTTTTACTTCTACTGCTTCTATTAATACATCTACTACTATGTTTGAAGTTATGATAAAGAGGAAAATAAGAAATATTACAGGATATGACACTATTACTACTGCGACTATTACTACTATAGCGTCTATCACTACTTCTACTTCTATTAAAACTCATTTTAGTTTTACTTCTACTTCTAGTATTAATACATCTAATACTATGTTTGAAGTTATAATGAAGAGGAAAATAAGAAATATTACACGATATGACACTATTACTACTACGACTATTACTACTACCACTTCTATTAAAACTCATTTTAGTTTTACTTCTACTTCTAGTATTAATACATCTACTACTATGTTTGAAGTTATGATGAAGAGGAAAAGAAATATTACACGATATGACACTATTACTACTATGACTATTACTACTACCACTTCTATTAAAACTCATTTTAGTTTTACTTCTACTGCTTCTACTATTACATCTACTAATGGTAAACCTATGATGAAGGGATGAGCAGAAACAAGACACTATTGTTTCATGGAAAAGTGATGTTACTTTAAAGTAGTATTACTTTAGTAGTACTATCTGTCTTGTCACTCATGCTTCCCCGTCTCTGTGCAGCTCTGCGCGACAACAGGATCGAGCTGGTGAGTGCGTCGTGGTCCGAGCTGACCATCAGCATCAACGATGTCACGCTGTCAGACGAGGGCATGTATTCCTGCTCACTCTTCACCATGCCTATCAGGATCGCCAAAGCCTACCTGACAGTTCTGGGTGAGTCTCCTCGACACGTCCCTAAAGTGTTTTTTGTGTCGTTTTTTTTCATTGCATCGATTTAAAGTACTTTTAAACTGTACTTTGATCTGACTGAAGTCAGAACTGTCACTTTAAAATGTCACTTTAAGCTAAGAACTAGTGGGGGGTGGAAACATTGGTCATTGTTTTTGTTGTGTGGAGCTGACAGGAAATAGATGCCATTTTGTTTATGACATATCCTGCATATATGACCAGATTTGTACTTTTATTGTGTTTCAATTTACTTTTAACTTAAAGGTTTATATTTATACCACACATACCTCTTATGTTCTTTTCTTATTTTATTTTTTATGTATTATTTTTTATTGTTTATGAAAAATTGCTGGCTACTGGAAAAAACTATTTCCCAAAGGAGACCTCCTGAGGGATCAATAAAGTTTTTCCTTACCTTACCTTACATGAAAAATCATCGTTCATATTATGCATTTAAAATAATCAGAATTATTACTTAATTTAAAGTCATTATTTATTTTGTTTTTGTTTTTCCTCTCTTTGTGGAGCTGACAGGAAAGAGCACAAGTAGACGCCATTTTGTTTATGACATCACATCCTGCGTTAACAACCAGATATATATATATATTTTTTTTTCATTTTATTGAATTAACTTTTAAATAAAAGGCTTGTATTTATACCACACATGAAAATCATCATTTATATAATACATTTAAAAGAATAAATCAGAATTAATACTTCATTTAAAGTTATTATTTATTTTTGTTTGTACAGAAAAGAGCACAGGTCGACGCCATTTTGTTTTTAACATCACATCATGGAGTTACGAGCAAATTTGTGGGGTTAATTTAATGTTTTTATTGCTTTTTATTCCACACATGAATATATTTGTAAATATAATACATTTAAAAATATTTATAACATCAATATGTATTTGTTTATTCAGAAATATTACAGTGTTTATGGGGGGGGGGGGTTCTGTTTAATATCAATTTTGTGACATTTATGACCAGATTTATAGTTGTTTTTTTCCTTATTAATGAGGGAACCTTGAAATGAAGGGGTTTAATACCTCACATGAAAATCATCGTTTATATTGAGAAATATATATATTTTTTAAATGAATTACATCAATGTTTATTTGTCAATCAGAACAATATTATTTTTTTAATGGCCCTTTCAATTGTACATTAATTTTTTTGAAATGTTTATCCATTTTAAATATTACATACATTATAATAAAAACATGATAAATAATTCTTAATCATTATAGATATTAAAGTGACAAATTCTGATTTAAATTTTATTATATTTCTATATATATATATATACCGACTGCAATCGAGTTCTCAGATGTGTTCTCTCTGATCCAACTTCAGAGTTTGACTCGGGTTACGAACCTTCTAAGTACACAAGTAAGCAATACTCAGGCCGGCATGACAGACAAGGCGAGAGCGGATCAATGGTATCGACCGACGTTCCCTCCGTCGACCTGAGACGCACGTATTTCGCATCGACTCGCAGGGAAACTCGCGGCCAACATTTAAAACTCTCATTATCCGAGACGATGCAGTGATTAACATTTCCTGTGCCTTCGTCGTCATCTTTAATAAATCAAGAGCGTTTTCTTTTTTTTTAAACCTGCTCTTGAATCTGAAAATCTCGCTGTTTGGTAACAAAAGAAGTCGCAGCTCAGAGTCTCCGGTGTGTTCTTCTGCTTCAGGTGTTCCAGCGAAGCCGGAGATCGATGGCCTGACCAAGCCCGCCTTGGAGGGAGACCAGATCACTCTGACCTGCATGACTCAGGGCAGCAAGCCCGCCGCCGACCTGCGCTGGTTCAGGAACGAGAAGGAGGTCAAAGGTAAACACCGGCTCTGCTGCAGCGTTATTGACTGTGACGACCAGTTCGAGGAGAAATAAAATAAAATAAAAAACATCCCACGAGAACAAAATATAGCATTTTAACCTTCTTTATCATCATCTTTAGCTTTTACCATTAGCATTTTTTTTAGCATCTGGACCAGTGTCCTTTCCAGTGTGTCCACTACCACATTATAAGTGTGAGTACATTTATAAAAAATAATATTTTATTTTCTTATTTAGGGATCACTTTTAAGAAGGTTGCTGGTTGGATTTCAGGGACAACATTTGTATGGTGACCCTGTGCTTGCGTTTGATTTTCTCCGGGAACTCTGGTTTCCTCCCACAGTCACAACATATAGAGGTCGATTGATAAGGTTAAGTTGTCCATAAGAGAAGTGGTTGTGCTGGTGCTCTGGTGAGCTGCTCTGGGTGTCTCCTGTCTACCTCCCCTGGATAGCTGGGATGTCATATCATGGCATAAGCAGAAAAAAGTGAATAGATTGAAAATCAAAACAATTATGAAGAAAATATTCTGCAATAAGTTGAAACTTGTAGTTGTTAATGTGTAAATGTAAGTTTGTGTAGATATTAAAAACAAATACAAATTTAACTACTTTAACTACTTCATTATTTAAAATCAAATTATTTATATAATTTAATATTTTTTTAGCATTTGAAAAATATTAATAATGATAAGCAGCTGGAATTAATGTTATAGAATAAACTCATTTGAACAAAACATTTTTTTAAATAATTCTTGATCTATACCAGGCATGTCCAACTCCTTCGTCTTCATCTTCGTCCAAAAAGACACTTAAAAACATCCAAATACATCCATACTGCTCGTCTGTAATGTCCTTCTTGAAAGCACTAAATCAATATTTATTTTAATTGTTTGATTGTTTTTAGCAGAAGTAGTTTCAGCATTAATCTTGCAATGTCTTTCAAAAAAGGATACACTTGTAGCTGTAGCTGATAGCCTGAGATCTTCCACTTAAAACAGGCTTAATATATAGATTTATTTAACTTTTTTGGTAAAAATTTGGTCAATGTCATGGCTTCAATACAAAAGGGGAGGTTACAGGCGAGCAGTAGATACTTTATTAATAGACTTTCATAATACCTCTGGAGATCTTCTTCGAAAAATTGGGAATGTAGTAGTAGTTATACGGAGGTTTTTAAGTGTATTTTTGGACAAAGATGAAGACGAAGACAACTGACTTCCAGTCACTACATTAAACTAAACAAACATTTTCGACTATAACTCTAGGAACGGATTAAAATAATCCCAACTCTTAGTCGACATGAGGGAAAAAATGAGAGAACTATCACTTTAAGTCTTCTTGTAATTGTGTTTTTCTATCACTTCTTGAACAAAAGAATAACATCCAGAATTTGCTCATATTCTTAAACAACAAATTGAGTTGAGATCGTCTCTACGTTCCATCTTGTGACCAAACAAACGGAGCAATAAATGAGTAAATTAGGTTTTTCCTCATCTTGATATGACGGTTTGATTAAGTTTGCCTGGATGAGTGTTCTTCCTCCAACCTTTACCCGATGATTGACACTTCGTTTTTTCCGCCAAAAGTACGTCACTCCTTGTTTACCGTAAAGTATTATTTTGTGACAAAACACTTGCGGCCCGGGGAACGTGCTGGGAATAAACGACAATTGTGACATATTGTTGTGGGATCTTGGGAGTGGCGGCGGCGGCAGTGGGGGGGGGGGGTGACAAGATTATATTACCAGCTCAGCCACCGGAGCAGTCCATCATCCATTCACATTCGTTTACCAAGAGGCCGACGCCGAGTGTGTCTTTGCGAAGTGTGCGTCTTCGGCGAGCGCAAAACAGACAGATGGAGAAGATAGCGACGCATGTAAAGACGTGAGCTTCGACGGAATCCAATATTCTTATTTTCCCTCGGACTCCACAGATCTTTTTTTTTTTCCTCAGTCTCGACCAGTAATGATATATTTCTATTTCAGCGAGACCTGAACCCAGGGACCTCCACCAATATCACTACATGTCGCATTTGTTTACACGCCACTGAAACCTGGGAGGGGGTGGGGGGGTACGTGAGGAGTCAGGGCCGAGATGAAATGAATATTTATTTGGATAAGGGTGAGACGTCCGCTATCGGATGAGCGTTATCATCCTCCCCGACCCGAGCGCTGGAGGTTATTGCTTCATCGTGTTATGGGGAAAAAAAAAAGTGCAGTTCTAGCCGAGGATTAGAGCTTGGAAAAAAAAAAAGGACTCGACGGTGAATGTATTTGCGGTCGCATCCTGTTTCTGTTGTCGGGACGTGTCAGTCAAGGACAAACAACTTCGTCTTTGTGTTGTGGCGCCGAAGCTGCTTGTTGGAGAATAACAGCGAGTCTCGTTTGTTTCTTATTCGGTTTGACCTGCTCGTAACCGCAAACTCTTTAATGTGTCGGGAATATATTGAAACCATAGCAGGCGATGTATGGAGTCAACACGGAGCAAAGCTTGTGTTTATTATGAACTTATTATGTATTTTTATGATGTATTTAGATGCAACTAAACCATCATTTACGAGCCAACTTGTGACCTTTCTGTGTTGAGTCAATTGCACAGACCTCCTCCAAGCAGCTCGTTTACACTCAAATTAAAACTCCTTTTACTAAATATTATAAACCACTATTTATTTTGTTTTGCTCAATAGGGCTGCAAGTAGTGGTCTGGGAAATGTATTGACAACAATAGCGAGCAAAACAAATACCTTAAGTAACTCTTGGATCCAGATGGTGATTCAGAAAAAAATCCAAGTTGAATACATTGACCTATTATTAACTTATTAACACTTTTTTTTAAGTTTCCTTCCTAACAGACACTTAATAAAGTGGCTGTTTCAAGCAAAAATAAAGAATATATATAGTTTAAAAATAAAGCTAAATATTCCAAAATTATTATTTGAATAGTTTATTTTCTTTGAAATTATTATTTTTATTCTTTTAATCTTATATAAAAGCACATTTTACCCCCAAATGTTTTTTTAAACCCTCATAAAAATGTCCTAAAATGAAAACCCTGTCGTCATATTTAGAGACTTTTAATGAATAAGCTTTTAATGTTAACACGGCAATAAGGTTGCTGGTTCGCTTCCAGGCCGAGCTAACTTGTGACCTTTCTGTGTGGAGTTAGTATGTTCTCCTCTGTGTCGCGTGGGTTTACTCCGGGCACTCCGGTTTCCTCCCACAGTCCAAAAACAACAGAGGTTGATCGAGAACTTTGGGAAATTGTCCACAGGTATGAGTGTGTGTGTGAATGGTTGTCTGTCTTTGTGTGCCCAGCGACAGACTGGCGTACTGTCCAGGGTGTCCCCCGCCTCTAGCCCTATGATACTGGGATAGGCTCCAGTCTCCCCGCGACCCCAGGATAAAGCGGTAGAAAATGAATGAATGAATAAACTGTCATTTAAGTCTTGTCAGATACATAATGACTCATCGTTTATTTAATTATTAATTCAGAATTCCATTTTTACTTTTCACCAAATTTTTATTGATTTATACCTTTCTTAGGAATAAAAGGATTGTTTATTTTCATAATAATTTGCAATTTGCACACATCCTGAAGTTTATAAACCTCCCCGTAACGCAGATATAAGATATTATGCTTATTACAAAGAAACTTTTTCTTGACGTAACATCACAGACAACATCACTCAAACCCCTTGCAGGAGCCGAGGTCTCAGACATTTTAAATTATTTTGGGGGAGTCAGCTACAGTTGAGTCTCTTAAATAGATGTTGGTCTCTATTGTATCATCTGTATTTGTCTGTTTGTACAAAACTAAATTTCTCTTAAATATTGACATTAGAAAATGATCTTAAGCCCCGCCCACTGAAAACACTTCCTGGAGATTAATTATTATTTACCATAACCATGCCCACTCTGCTGTGATTGGTCAAACATCAATGTTTGTCCCCACACATCATCAATCCTGGAAGTGTCCACCTACAAAGGACTCGTTGTATAAAAAAAGCAGGGCGTGACTACAGCTGGCTTTAGGAGGAGTGAAGCCATTATTACATCATAACGGGCTCTGCTCTCGTAACCTCTTGTTCGCCAAGATTTCAGACCGGGGTGAACTTTAGAAGCTACAGACTTTCTGCTTGCAGTTCTTATGTTTTCCGGCTTGCTTGGGTGTACTCCAGGTACTCCACCCCCAAAACAAATAGAAGTTGATCAGAAAACTCCCGATAGTCGAGTATTTGTTTAGGGTGTTCTCTGCATGTCGCCCCAGATAGCTAGGATAAGATCCAGAACTTTGCAAACTTTAATTTGGTAGAAAATGAATGAATGTTATGTAAATTTAGTGCAATATAAAACTATCTTAACTCAATGATGAAGCTCTAAACCCCCAATTAAATTATAAATAATAGTTTATAGTAACATTTGTATGACAAGAAAACGCATAATGTTTGGAAATAAATGCACGCGGTGTGTCTTAAATGGGCTCTACCCTGTCCAGGAGGTCGTAAAGATGTCACCTGGGTCACGATAAGATGGTAATATTATACCAGACGTCATTAAATCTAAAAGTTGAACTGGCTGCAGTTTTGTAGAGTGACCCAAGTGACTTTCAAAACCGGGACCAGATTGCTTCCCTTCCTGTCTCCGTCTATTACGATCAACAAACTCGTAGGTGGACAGTCTGTCCGTCACACCGGAGCGCGACCAACGTTACCGGGGAATCTTGCTTGTGTGGGAGGTTCATGAATTCAACATTTCTGCTGCGAGTGCTCGAGGAGTTTTAGTCCGAGGGAACATTCTGCTGCTAGCTTGTACAGCCAGAAACTCAATTAGCACCTCAGAGAGTTCTGGTCGTACTTTGCACAAGTGGAGGAAGAAGTGAGAATAAGGCGACGACTCCTCTATGATTACTTGTCAACGTTAGCTATCAGCTAGTTTTAAGTTGCGGTTACAAAGTGCTACTGAAGTTCTATAACAAAGCTACATCGAATATTTTTAACTAGAATCAGGCAGATACAATATATTGCGATACTGTAAGAACAAGTGTATATTGTCGAGTACTTGACTCTGGTGTTGCAGAATTTACAGACCACATGACTCTTGACGAAGTCGTAACTGCTTTCATTTGTTTTGAAACTTAAATATGTCCAAACATTGGCTTTAAAAGCTTCTGGAGTCACTGTATCCTCTCGTCCTCAGTCATCGCCGGGATTTCATTATTCCTTTACCTGCGCGGGATGTAATGACTGCTGCCATCCAGCGGCTAGAAGTTTAATTGCAACACAAAAATGAACAAATGCCGTGAATATTTGCATGTTAACTGTAAATAAATAAATAACAATTGTTATAAACACTTATATTAACCATAAAATGACTGTAATCTATACATTGCTGTTGAATATCGATATACAATCATGATTTTTCTCCTGATATTAAAATGTATCAACTTTTCATACAACTGGCAAACAAGAGATAACTTGTAAATAAACTGTAAATCTGCTTTTAGGTTTGCTAAGTAGAATCAGCAATTTAAAATATGATAATAATATAATTCAAATATGCAACAACTGTTTGTGGGTTTATTACAAACTTAACGTTGTCACACAATATTGTTGAGTCGATTGTATCCTCTCATTCCCAGTCATCCCACGGATTTCACAAGATTTCATTTTGTCCTTTAGTTGTGGAGGTTTAATTGCAACACAAAAATGAACAAGTGTATATGTGTAGTATTGTCGAGTACTTGACTCTGGTGTTGTAGGATTTACAGACCACATGACTCTTGACGAAGTCGTAACTGATTTCATTTGTTTTCAAACGAAAATATGTCCAAAAATCAGCTTTAAAAGCTGCTGGAGTCCCTGTATCCTCTCGTCCTCAGTCACCGCCGGGATTTTATTGTTACTTTAGCTGTGCAGAATGAAATAACTTCTGCCATCTAGCGGCTAGAAGTTTAATTGCAACACAAAAATGAACAAGTTCCGTGCATATTTGCATGTTAACTGTAAATAAATAAATAACAATTGTTATAAACACTTATATTAACTATAAAATGACTGTAATCTATACATTGCTGTTGAATATCGATATACAATCATGATTTTTCTCCTGATATTAAAATGTATCAACTTTTCATAAAACTGGCAAACAAGAGATAACTTGTAAATAAACTGTAAATCTGCTTTTAGGTTTGCTAACTAGAATCAGTAATTTAAAATATGATAATAATATAATTCAAATATGCAACAACTGTTTGCGGGTTTATTACAAACTTAACGTTGTCACACAATATTGTTGAGTCGATTGTATCCTCTCATTCCCAGTCATCCCACGGATTTCACGAGATTTCATTTTGTCCTTTAGTTGTGGAGGTTTAATTGCAACACAAAAATGAACAAGTGTATATGTGTAGTATTGTCGAGTACTTGACTCTGGTGTTGTAGGATTTACAGACCACATGACTCTTGACAAAGTCGTAACTGATTTCATTTGTTTTCAAACGAAAATATGTCCAAAAATCAGCTTTAAAAGCTGCTGGAGTCCCTGTATCCTCTCATCCTCAGTCACCGCCGGGATTTCATTGTTACTTTAGCTGTGCAGAATGAAATAACTTCTGCCATCTAGCGGCTAGAAGTTTAATTGCAACACAAAAATGAACAAGTTCCGTGCATATTTGCATGTTAACTGTAAATAAATAAATAACAATTGTTATAAACACTTATATTAACTATAAAATGACTGTAATCTATACATTGCTGTTGAATATCGATATACAATCATGATTTTTCTCCTGATATTAAAATGTATCAACTTTTCATACAACTGGCAAACAAGAGATAACTTGTAAATAAACTGTAAATCTGCTTTTAGGTTTGCTAACTAGAATCAGTAATTTAAAATATGATAATAATATAATTCAAATATGCAACAACTGTTTGCGGGTTTATTACAAACTTAACGTTGTCACACAATATTGTTGAGTCGATTGTATCCTCTCATTCCCAGTCATCCCACGGATTTCACGAGATTTCATTTTGTCCTTTAGTTGCGGAGGTTTAATAGCAACACAAAAATGAACAAGTGTATATGTGTAGTATTGTCGAGTACTTGACTCTGGTGTTGCAGGATTTACAGACCACATGACTCTTGATGAAGTCGTAACTGATTTCATTTGTTTTCAAACCCAAATATGTCCAAACATCAGCTTTAAAAGCTGCTGGAGTCCCTGTATCCTCTCATCCTCAGTCACCGCCGGGATTTCATTGTTACTTTAGTTGTGCAGAATGAAATAACTTCTGCCATCTAGTGGCTAGAAGTTTAATTGCAACACAAAAATGAACAAGTTCCATGCATATTTGCATGTTAACTGTAAATAAATAAATAACAATTGTTATAAACACTTATATTAACTATAAAATGACTGTAATCTATACATTGCTGTTGAATATCGATATATAGGTTTGTTAACTAGAATCAATAATTTAAATATAATTAAAATATGCAACAGCTGATGAATCACTTTGCGAGTTTATTACAAACTTAACGTTGTCACACAATATTGTTGAGTCGATTGTATCCTCTCGTTCCCAGTCATCCCCCGGATTTCACGAGATTTCATTTTGTCCTTTAGTCATGGAGGTTTATAGCTATAGGCGTCATAGCTCAGATGGTAGAGTGGTTGCCTGCAGTCCAAAAGGTTGCAGGTTCAATCCCAGCTCCAGACAAGCTTGTGTCGTTGTGTCCCTGAGCAAGACACTTTACCCTGATTGCTCCTGAGGGCAGATTCGGCGCCGTGTGGTGCAGCCTACTCCCATCAGTATGTGTGAATGGCTGTCAAAGCGCTTTGTGACCCTGGTCTAGAAAGGCGCTATATAAATAGAGATTATTATTATTATTATTATTATTAATTGCAACACAAAAATGAACAAAACTGGGTGAATAATGTTATTTATTGTAAATTAAATATTGAAGTATTTAATTTTAAACTTTATTGAACTGTATGAATGGAAAAAAAACGAAGACACTTCAAACCCAACGACCAGACGAAAGACAAGTGCTGTCAATACAGTATCGTTAAAAAATATATTGCGATATGTCACTTTATCGATATTTTCTAAATTGCCTTCAAGCTAGATGGATTTGTCCTCGAACAGGAAGTTACATAACGATTCCCTCGACCCTCGTTAAATTATAAATTCTTTTTTCTTCCCGCAACATTAGGGACTGGTTCACCGGATGTCCCACTTCCTTCAGTAAATACACTTCATGTCTCCTACACTTGGACTGTTGCAAAAACTAACATCCCTCAGTTGTTGCTCACGCTGCAGCCCTGTCAATCATCCGCCTCTGGGGGGTTTCAGGAAGCGTTTGGATGATTTGGGGGAAAGTGACTTAGCAGAATGTTTGACTGGCAGCGAGGCGAGCGAGAGGAGGCAGTGGAGGAGGACGTGCAGTGAGTGGAACCCGTGAACGCGACCGCGGTCAGAGGAGATTTGAGAGCGTAGACACCAGAGGACGTCGCCGGACAAGTCGACACCATAGAGACATTGTTTGTTTGGCTCCTAACATTTTGATAAAGACGCCTTCAAGAAACATCTTACGACATTTTTGTCGTTTTATCTTGACCTTTTAAGTCGCAGTTTTTTTCATAGTTTGTCCGGGGGTGCGACTTATACTCTGGGGCGACTTATGTGTGAAATTATTAACACATTATTACTAGTATATAATTTCACATGTTATTTTCACACTAAACCACAAGAGGGCGCTCTAGGCCTGTGTTGATAATTTCGACGTAGAAGAGGAAGCGCCGCATCTTCTACCTCCAGAGTTAGTTAGTTATTTAAAAGTGACAGTGAGGATGAAGATTTCATTGGATTTTAGTCATTTGGAGTTACACGGATGGTTTGGTAAACTTCTTAGTTATTTATGCTATAGTTCTCTGAATAACTCTTAATATGTTATGTTAACATACCAGGTTCTCAGTTGTGTCATGTAACGTAAGCTTACCGTACAATTATTCAGCCTGTTGTTGCCTCTATTCTATTTTTATTTTAAATTGTCTTTCAAGATGACATGTCTGTTCTTGGTATTGGATTTTATCAAATAAATTTCCCCCAAAAATGCGACTTATACTCCAGTGCGACTTATACATGTTTTTTCCTTCTTTATTATGCATTTTATGGCTGGTGCGACTTGTAGTCCAGAGCGACTTATAGTTCGGAAAATACAATATGTATTTATTGAGTATTGTATTGATTGTTTAATCGCTTTGTGACCCTGGTCTTGAAAAGCGCTCTATGAATATTACTTACTTACTTACACAGGAGTAACACAGGAAAAGATCGTAGAAGGTCAACGATCATTCAAGTATATCGGGTGCTCAAATAAATGACCTACTATAGCTGCTAAAAAATAGTTTCTAAATCAGTGACAGGTAATTCATTTTCCTTAGGGGCCACATTTTAGCCAGTGGATGTTTTGAGGGGTCGTCAAGGCGTGAAATGTATAAAAATCAAGAACTTAAATCAAGCTAAATAAGTTTTAAGGGGCAAGAAAAACTCACAAAAAAGACAAAAGTCACACCACAATAAACGTATTTTGTCATATTAAAAGACAAATAGTAGAGGTAAATACAAAATAAAACAGTTTCTACATGATCTTTGACCTCAAGAGGGCCACATACATACAGTCAAAGGGCCGGCTGTGCCCAGGCCTCGTCTAAATAGTGTTCTAAGGGATGGAACATGTAGTGAAGATCAAACTGAATGTAGACAGTATAGCCACACATACTACTGAGATAGGTACTTTAACCTCCTTATCGTTATTTTTTGCTCAAAGGAGATGTTAATTGTGTGCCCTTGAAAGATAGTTAAGTGTAATAAAATACGGAACAGATATTATTCATGTCCACAATTATTGTTTTTTACGGACTATGAGGCGTTAACACTTGTGTTATCTCAGGGTCAAGGTGAGCGACCTCCCTGGCTTCCAAAAATACATATGCAGTGGTGGAGGTTGTTGACTTTGACCCAGAGACAACACAAGGGACACCACAAACACATTTGTTTCCGGGCCTTTGGGTCACCTTGACCCTGAGGTTAAACTAGGGTTGAGTACGGTGCAGCTTCGAAGCTTACCATAGTTGTACTAAAGCAATATAAGGCGAACTGTCAATTGTTTTCAGAAAAAATGTAGGATTTTAAATGCGTCATAGTCCAAAAAATACGGTAGACAGAGGCAGAATAACAGTAAAACTGATATCGTAGTAGAGACATGTATCGGACAAATTCTGGTGATGCGATACATATCACGATACAGGGGCCACAATATAATATATATTTTGCTATATAATTTGTAGGATTATCGAGTACTTTACTCTGGTGTTGTAGTATTTACAGACCACATGACTCTTGATATCATTTGTCTTGAAACCAAAATATATCCAAACATCGGCTTTAAAACTTGCTTGAGTCCACTGTATCCTCTCGTCCTCAGTCATCGCCAGGATGTCATTGTTGTCGATGTTTAAGTGCAACACAAAAATGTTTTCTCTTTGTGTGATTGTAAGTTTAAAGGCCCCGATTTAACTGGTTCTTCTCCTCTTACCTTGAATTTCCGTTTCTAAAATCTTAAAAACAAACATCACCTCCGTCATCACTCTCTTCTTCGCCTCTGAATGATTATCATCAAAATAAAACTCCAATGGACGTCTTTTGTCTTGCCAAAAGTTTGTTTTACAGGGTTTTTTTGTAATAAATCTGGTGTTTAAATGTTTCAGTGTATTAAATATTGCATGAGTGAATGAATTATGCAACTCCAAATGTAGAAGAACAATCAGCTTGAATTAGTTTTTCTGTGTGAACAGCGACGGGACTCTGAGAGCAAAGTTAACCTCGTTCCTCCGAGGAAGGAAAATTAAACAGAAAAACCGGCGTATCATCGGCATATGAAGCTCCCTCAATAAACGGAATGATTTGTTGACAGTCTACGATTATATACTGACAGAAACGGTGCATTTTTACTGCCGTTTTTGTGAAATATTGTCCAAAAAAAAGTCATTTTTGCAACCACTCTAATCATCCCCGCAGTCGAGTAAACGATCAAAACCGCTGTTCGTGGCTCTCGATGATGATGATAGCGTCGCCGTCGGATCATCCGTCTGCAAGAATTACAATCGAGCAGGAGACTGATCTCTAAACAGATTGTATTGATGGATGGATCGTGTGCAATGATTCCGCTGTAATTGCTCAAAGCCAGATTGAGGCCCCGGTAATGTTCCGATAGTCTTCTGGTTTGGAAAAATAAATCTTCGGGAAGATCGATGTAAGAGCAGGAATGGATTTATTTTGATGGTTCGGATAATGTTTTGTTGACACACTTTTATGCGGAAGCTAAAAGGGACGAAGGAAAATCTTTTTTTTTAGATGGTTATTGATAGAACCATAGACGTTAATCTGCTCTTTACGACCTTTTTTTGTCAAGATACGAGTCTGTTTTCTCCCTTTTCTGAGCTCGATTTTGGTAATAAAAAATAGATAATCAAGGTGAAGTGATTCATGGACGCCGTCCCTTCCTCTCTGCAGGTGCGAAGGAGGTGAACGCGAGCGGGAAGACGTTCACGGTCCGCAGCTCTCTGCAGCTCAACGTGGACCGGAACGACGACGGCGTGGCCTACACCTGCAAAGTGGACCACGTGGCTCTGGCTCAGTCCCCGCAGCAGGCCACCGAAGTCCTGGAGGTCCACTGTAAGATCACACCTAGACCCTGAGATCATCTCAAATGTCTTTTCTTTGTCATAAATCAGAGAAAACACAGGAATAAATTCGCAATATCAATTGATCGGGCGACTTTTAGGGGTGTGTATCGGCAAGATTTTTGCAATACGATACCTAACATGATGCAATATATCGTGATACTGTAGTAGCAAGGATATATATGTAGTATTGTCGAGTACTTGACTCCCGTGTTTCAGAATTTACAGACCACATGACTCTTGATGAAGTCGTAACTATTTTAATTTGTTTTCAAACCAAAATATGTCCAAACATCAGCTTTAAAAGCTGCTGGAGTCACTGTATCCTCTCGTCCTCAGTCATAAAAAAAAAAGGAAAAAATGTCCCTTTATTAACCAAATGAAACACAATTATTGAATTAACTTAAAGTTCAACAGATGTTTTGATTTAAGTGTGTCTTAAATAGATGTTGGACTCTATTGTATTGTACAGTGTGTGTTTGTACAAAACTCTCATTTTATTTAAATATTGATATTAGAAAATGATCTTAAGCTCCGCCCACTGAAAACACTTTTTCTGGAGATAAAATATTATTTATCATAACCACACCCACTCTGCTGTCATTAGTCAAACATGGAGGTTTTTCATCCCGCGTCATCAATCCAGGAAGTCTCCACCTCCAAGGGACTCGTTGTTTAAACAAAGCGGTTGTGATTACAGCTGGCTGGAGGAGGATTGAAGCTGTTATTATGTCATAATAGACTCCGCTCTCGTAACCTCTCATTCACCCATATTTCCAATTGATAAAGTAATAAGTTCAAAAAATGGTCATGATAAAATACTTACTGCATCATGTAGGGGAAGACTTCCAAATAGACTACATGTGAGTCGGGAAAGTTGGGTTTTCACATACGTTTATTCATATACATTTTGAATATTCAACACAATAAGTACTTTTAAATCTAAACTTTAACAATGCGCTCACTTTTCCTACGTTCAACTTTACTTTTAATCTGTAGTGTGTATTGGCAACGACACGTATCCAATACAGGGGCGGCAATACAATATATTGTGATAATGTAGAAACAAGGATACATTTGTAGTACTGTCGAGTACTTGACTCTGGTGTCGCAGAGCTGCTGGAGTCGACTGTATCCTCTCGTCCTCAGCCATTACCAGGATCTGGCAGGATTTTTTGCTTGCTTTAGCTGTGGTGGATGTAATGACTGCTGCCATCTAGTGGTCGGAAGTGTAATTGCAACACAAAAATGAACAAACACATTAAATCTAAATTAGAAATATTGTGATATATCACTGTTTCAATATTTTCCTACACCTCTAGTGACTTCCACTGTTGCAATGCATGATGGTCTTTCCTCCTCCTCAGATGCACCACGTGTGGAGATCCATCACTCGCTCACCGTCCCTCAGGAGGGTCAGTACCTGAAGCTGGAGTGTCTGTCCAAAGGAAACCCATCGTAAGACCTTCCCTCTCACGTCCGGCCGGTGAACTTTTCAAAAGACCTTTTTTTTTCCTGGTGTGCCTTCAGGCCGGACCCCGTGATGTGGACCAAGGACGGCGTGGAGCTCTCCGACCTGAGCCGAGTGATCGTGGAGGGACGAGAGCTGACCTTCACCTCCCTCAACAAGACGGACAACGGCACCTACCGCTGCGAAGCCAGCAACCACCTCGGGACCAGCAGCGCCGAATACGTCCTCTACGTCTACGGTGAGAAACGATCGTCAAGGAAACTTTAATAACCCTCGGAAAAAAAAACAAAAAAAAACAGCGAAACCCCAATTAAAAGGAAAACAGGGTTCCTGAGTGAAAGGAGCCGCCATCTCTCACGAGGAGGCAGACGAGCCTAAGGTGACACAAATGCTACCGACGTCGTGCTTGCTTTAAATAAACGTGTCCTAGATCCTCCAGGAGTGGAGCATGAAGGAGGTGGAATGTAGTGGCGTGTTGTTGGGAAATATCACCAGGATGGATTCATAATAACGGATGAGAAGATACGTTTTTCCGCTGATATTTTTTCCCTGGCATTAAGGAATAAGACGCTAGAGAAGAGACACGTCTATGCGTTTAGGACATTTGTTATGAGAATAAAAGAGAAAAATTGTTTTTTGTAATGTAACTTATGAATTAAATTCTAAAGCTGTGAAAAGTATATATTATTATGATATTTTAATTATCATTTAAATGTTCTAAAATGTCTTTATTAAAATAAAATAACTATGATTACATTTATATTAGTCTTAATATTGTAAATGCAATTAAATAAAAGTTTAATTAGTCTGATTTCTGATTACCTATTAAAATGTTTTTAAGTATTATTAATAATTTAACTTTCCATAAAATATTTCTTGATTTATTTTTCATTTATTTTAGATATTTAAAACATCCAAAAAATCATAATGTTTGTAATATTTAAAACATATTTAATATTATCATATAATATATAATGTCATATTAATATCATTTGATATATAATAATATATATTTTGATATATAGGATTAATAATTTTATAATGTCTTGATTAAATAATGACATTTGAGTTTAATCATATAATTGTTCATTTTTCAATATTCAAAATGGATGATTTGCTGAAACAATCGTAACATATTTAACAATTCTATTTAGTTTACATTTTAAATTTAGATGATTGATTTTAATTTTGTATTTTATCGTCAACACAATTTTACATTAATTTCTACCAAAAGCCTTATTTTTATTCTATAAAATATGAGTATTTTTGTTTTCTTCTTATGTACTTTTGTAGATCTTGTATTCTAAACAAATATTAATGGCACTAGATACAGAGTTTAGTTACAGAAAAGAGGGAAAAATAGATAGAAATAGTAATTTTTATGGACTCAAAACGTTTTTTTTTTAAATATTTCTCACTTGAATGTGTCAAAATTGAATTAAAGTAATAAGAAAAGCAAACAATAATTTCCCCACATACTTCATCAGTAACTTTTTTTTTATTTTTATTTTTAAAAACTGTAGAATGTTCAGCAGATGGTTGACTCAGCGACAGTGACGCTATAAAAACAGACAGATTTAGAGCAAAATAAAGAAAAGACTTAGAAACTTGATCCTCTGACGTTCATCAGCGATCGTCTCACTTTCTCGCCTCAAACAACCTCTGGTGAAAACATCGATTTAATGGCGTCTCTGCTTTCAAGCGACATGTCCTTCTCCTCGAGAACTGCTTCGGTGACTCTTCCCCGAAAAGTCAGCGAGACAGTCGGTCCTGTATCACGTCCAATTAGAAAAGCACGGAGTCGGCGTGAAAATATCACCGTGACACAAACAAGGTGTTGCCTTATTAATTCTCTGGGTACAAGACGTGTTTTTGACAGAAAGAAAAGAAAGAAAAAATTGTTTTTACCAGTCGTGTCTGGAGCAGGAAATGCAGCGAAATGACTGATAGTTCTGTGATGATACTTTTTTTTATCTTATATCTGATATTTAAGTCGATTGACAGGATGTGAGTAAACAAAGTGATTTTTTTTATGTGAATATAATCAGTTTCATGATCAGAAAATGTAAAACAAAACCTTTTTTGTGACGTACAATATTAAATCAAGTGAATATAATAATGTTATATAAATAATATAACATTTAAATCAAAATAATATAAGTGACTTATTAACTTGAGTGAACTACAGTAAAGTTTCTAATCAGACATTATTTTTGCATTGAACATGATATAAATAAACA
The DNA here is from genome assembly GCF_982586985.1 of Callionymus lyra. Classification (NCBI taxonomy): domain Eukaryota; kingdom Metazoa; phylum Chordata; class Actinopteri; order Syngnathiformes; family Callionymidae; genus Callionymus; species Callionymus lyra. Next base: position 8,463,680 of record NC_141831.1, read on the forward strand.
AAATATTTGTTAGTTTTTGCGATTGTTTTTCATGCAAATATTTTTTTCTGTTTTACTTTAAACAAATTTAATTTCTAATTATTTGTCAGTTTTTTATTGACATTTTTTTTGTAAAATAATACAAAATACAAGACTTATTTACTAAAGTAAGATAAAGAAAAGTTGCTAATTTAACAATATTTTGCATTTAAACGTTACATAAACAAATATGTAAGTTTTTTCGATTTATTGTTTTTCTTGCAAATGTTTTTTCTGTTTTTCGTACTAATTATTTGTCTGTTGTTTTTTTTTTACATTTTTTCCAAATAGTACGAAATAAAATACTTATTTACTGAAGTGGGATAAAGAAAAATAGTTAATTTAACAATATTTTGCATTTGAACATTAAATAATGAAAAAAAAAACAGGAGAAAAACAGCTAAAAATGCTAACAAAATATGAGTCTGCATTAATCCCTGTTTTAAGTTTTTATTGAAACTTTTTTCATTATTTTCCATACTAATTATGTTTCTGTTTTTCTTGCTAATTTTTATTTTCTGTTTATCTTACTATTTTTTCTTAAATTAACAGCTTTTCTTTATCCCACTTTAGAAAATAAGTCTTGTATTTTGTGTTATTTTAGAAAAAAAGTCACAATAAAAAACGAATAAATAATTAGTACGAAAAAAGGGGAAAAAATTGTACGAGAAACAGAAAAAAATTTGCACGAAGAACAATAAATTGAAAAAAGAAAATACAATTAGTTTATTTATTTCATGTTCAATGCAAAATATTGTCATATTTTCAAACAAGTGACTCATCAATTAAAGTGCACTACAGTAAAGGTTCTATTTCGACAATATTTTTGCATTGAACCTGAAATAAATAAACAAAAAAAAGCAGTGAAGAGCAGCGAGTGTTGCTAAACAAACAAGCTTCTGCTGTCGTCCCACTGATCCGACCACCGTCATCAACCATCTTTGCAGCTTGTCTTTGCAGGTTGTTGCCGTAACATCTCAAAGTGATCTTTACTTAACACTCATTTTCATTTGTATGTTTTTATCCTTGTTTCATCTGATGCATATTTTTGTTTAATTCAACCTTTTTTCTTTGTCCTAACTGCCCTGTGTTGTTTAATTTGTGTTGTTGTGTGTATTTTTTTTCCCCTGGTTTATGTGTGTCCTCCGCCCCCCCGCCAGACGCCCCCACAACCCTGCCTCCATCAACCACACACCCCCTCCATCCTTTCCCTCCAGACCCCACCGCTCTCTCCTCAGACTCCTCAGTCACTGGCAACCGAGGTACAGTAACGTCTTTGCGCCTCGAAACTCTCTGCTATTTTAAACCTTCCTTCCTGTCCCGCTGTCGCCTGATCTCACGAGTCTTAACGGAACCTAAACTCGCTTCTTCTTCTTTACCTCTCGTCCGTCTGGATGATCAAAGTTTCTTCCTTTTTCAAAGAGTCAGATGCTTCCTCCTGGCATTTCAAACGCCGAGGAAACATTAAGTTGTCAAAGCTGAAAATGTCAGGTCCAAAAAAATGCCAGAGAACTCGTTGCGTCTTGATTCCCGATGACGTGTCGTTTTTGTGCCGACTTTACAAAGTGTTAAAGATCTCAGTGGAACATTTACTTTAGTACAATTTGTTCTGTCCTTCATTTTGTAGGTTCTAACCTCGCAAGCCTTATGTTTCTGTTCTGTCCTGAAGAGTTTTCATTTGACTTGAAGAAAGAACAATTTGGGGGATAATTCATTGTTGGTTTGCTTTTTGTGGGAATTATTTCTGGGGGGTTTTGGGTAATATTTATATTTATTTGTTTTCTGTTTCCATGATTATTTCAAGTTTTTCATACTACATTAATTTTATTTTTGAGTAGTTATCATTTCTTTTTTTTGTCGTTTTCAATACTAATAATTTAATTTTCATTTTAATAATTTTTCTGTTTGTCGTGGTAATAATTTTTCTTTTATTCATGCAAATTAATTGCATTTTTTCTGCTAATACTTTTTCCTTTTCTTCATATTCAATATGTTTTGGGTTTTTTTTTTACACATTTTCTTTTTCTCTCGTTTTTTAACACTCTATTATTTTGTTGTTTTTTATTCTAGTTATTTTTCTGTTAATTGCAATTTGAATAACTTTTTCTGTGCTAATCATTTTTTTCTAAATATTGTTCTTTTTGTTCTAATAATATTTTTTCCTGTTATTCTAGTTTTTCGATCGTTTATTTTTTGTTTTCATTTTACTTTTTTTAGTATGTATTTTCTTTTTTGTTTTCTTTTTTGTACAAACTATTTTCCTGCTTTCTTAATTATTGTATTTGTTTTTCGTATGTTTATTTTTTGGTTTTCATAATACTTTTTGTTTTTCGTAATTTCTGTTTTCATCTAGTTTTTTTACTATAGTTTTCAGTTTTTCATTAAACCTGTTTCATTTTTTGTACTTTGTTTTTCAGTTTTTCTGTACAATTTCTTTCACATTATCTTTTTTTCTATTTTTCATACGTTTTCATACTAATCATTTAATTTTCATTTTAATAATTTTTCTGTTTGTCGTCGTAATAATTTTTCTTTTATTCATGCAAATTAATTGCATTTTTTCTGCTAATATTTTTTCCTTTTCTTCATACTCAATATGTTTTGGGTTTTTTTTTTACACATTTTCCTTTTCTCTCATTTTTTAACACTAATTATTTTGTTGTTTTTTATTCTAGTTATTTTTCCGTTAATTGCAATTTGAATAACTTTTTCTGTGCTAATCATTTTTTTCTAAATATTATTCGTTTTGTTCTAATAATATTTTTTCTGTTTTTATTCTCCTGTTATTCTAGTTTTTCGATCGTTTATTTTTTGTTTTCATTTTACTTTTTTTAGTATGTATTTTCTTTTTTGTTTTCTTTTTTGTACAAACTATTTTTCTGCTTTCTTAATTATTGTATTTGTTTTTCGTATGTTTATTTTTTGGTTTTCATAATACTTTTTGTTTTTCGTAATTTCTGTTTTCATCTAGTTTTTTTACTATAGTTTTCAGTTTTTCATTAAACCTGTTTCATTTTTTGTACTTTGTTTTTCAGTTTTTCTGTACCATTTCTTTCACATTATCTTTTTTTCTATTTTTCATACGTTTTCATACTAATAATTTAATTTTCATTTTAATATTTTTTCTGTTTGTCGTGGTAATAATTTTTCTTTTATTCATGCAAATTAATTGCATTTTTTCTGCTAATATTTTTTCCTTTTCTTCATACTCAATATGTTTTTCTCTCGTTTTTTAACACTAATTATTTTGTTGTTTTTTATTCTAGTTATTTTTATGTTAATTGAAATTTGAATAACTTTTTCTGTGCTAATCATTTTTTTCTAAATATTATTCTTTTTGTTCTAATAATATTTTTTCTGTTTTTATTCTCCTGTTATTCTAGTTTTTCGATCGTTTATTTTTTGTTTTCATTTTACTTTTTTTAGTATGTATTTTCTTTTTTGTTTTCTTTTTCGTACAAACTATTTTTCTGCTTTCTTAATTATTGTATTTGTTTTTCGTATGTTTATTTTTTGGTTTTCATAATACTTTTTGTTTTTCGTAATTTCTGTTTTCATCTAGTTTTTATACTATAGTTTTCAGTTTTTCATTAAACCTGTTTCATTTTTTGTACTTTGTTTTTCAATTTTTCTGTACAATTTCTTTCACATTATCGTTTTTTCTATTTTTCATACGTTTTCATACTAATAATTTAATTTTCATTTTAATATTTTTTCTGTTTGTCGTGGTAATACATTTTCTTTTATTCATGCAAATTAATTGCATTTTTTCTGCTAATATTTTTTCCTTTTCTTCATACTCAATATGTTTTTCTCTCGTTTTTTAACACTAATTATTTTGTTGTTTTTTATTCTAGTTATTTTTCTGTTAATTGCAATTTGAATAACTTTTTTTGTGCTAATCATTGTTTTCTAAATATTATTCTTGTTGTTCTAATACTATTGTATCTGTTTTTATTCTCGTTATTTCTCTGTTTTTCTTGCATTTAAAAAATATATATATTTCAGTCTTTTTTTTGCATTTTTTTAATTTTTATTTGATCTTTTTGCATGTCCCTGTTATCACTTTTTCACTTATTCTGAAGAATTTTGATGGATGTCGATTTCTTTTGGCCCCTTGTTGTTTTCTTTAATCGGACCCCCTTGTTCTCATGATAGAATCCAAATTTTAAAGGTTTAAAGATTTCAGTTTCTATTCTTCGCTTATTGTTTCTATATGAAGATTTGATTTAATGCTTGTTAATGAGAATATTTAGATGCAAACGTCATCAGTAGAACATAAAATCAATTAACAATACAAACATTAAGACTGGATATATATACTGTATATATATATAATATAACTCAGGATAAAAGTTTCCACCATTGTCTCCATGATGGTTAGAACAGAACACGTGTTAAGAAGAAGTGAATCCCAGCGACAGTTCATTCGTCTTGTGAGGAACAACTGGATGAAGTGAGGTGTGAACACAATCACAGCAGACGCTACATCCGCCATTAAATCAGCCTCTTGTTCCCCTTAAGTGTTTCCCTCGCTGCATGTTTTCTCTGGTTAGATAACAATCTCCTACACGGATCTCCTTCGTCGTGCGATGTGTGTTGTTGAGCGGCTTCTCTGTGTATCATTAGGGAATCTAAATATCAGACTCCGTCGGCTCCGCGTCCCCAAGTCGCACTATCTACTTTCACGTGTCGACTTGATTTATTGCCGCCTCGCCTCGCCGGCCTCAGATGAAGCCAAACAAGCGTGAAGCCCCGTGACGTCGGTGTCTTTTTAATAAAGTCGTCTGCCTGAGAGCAAAACATCCCAGCGACACGCCTGCATCACGGATCTGATAAGATGCTCGTCCTGCACATGTGACGTCGGAACTGTCAGTCACACACAAGTATTTTAGACAGTTGTACCTGCAATTATTTTTCTGTTTTTTTAATGTTGCTTTTTTAAATTGTTTTCGTATTTCTTACGTATTACTTTTGTATTTTTTTGTTTATTTTTTTGATTCATTATACTTTCTTTTGTATTTGTTATATTTATGTTTTCATAATAACTTTTTCAGTTTTTCGTCTTTCTTATGTATTATTTTTTCTGTTTTCAGTTTTTCTATTGTTTATTTTTTTGTTTTCATATTGTTGTTTTATTTTTCATCTTTCTTACGTATTATTTTTCTGTTTTCACGTTTTTTGTTTTGTTTTTCGTACAAATTATTTTTCTGCTTTCATAATTTTTGTTTTTTTTGGTTTTCATAATACTTTTAGTTTTTCGTACTAGTTATATTTCCCTTTTTATCTAGTTTTTATCCTGTAGTTTTTTCATTAAACCCGTATAGTTTTTTATAAACTTGTTGTTTTTCAGTTTTTTTGTTCAATTTCTTTCACATTATCTTTTTTATCAATTATTATATGTTTATCCTTTTTTTTCATACCGTTTATTTATTTTTTATCCTTTTTTTTCTTTTTGTTTAATACTTTTTGTTTCTGTTTTTGATAAAAAACTTGTTTAAGTTTTTCATACATATTATTTTTCTATTTTGTCATTTTTAAAAAATGTTCAAAATTCTTTGCCAAAATATGGGAACTATGATTAAAAAAAATCATTTAATTATTAATATCAAAAATGAAAAAAAAATGACAACTCTGCCCCTAAAAAATAAAATAAACCAAATAAAACCACCCCTTTTTTTCCAATGACCTCTTTCGTGACCCCTCGATGACCCCACAACACTGACTACGAAACAGCCAAAATATTCCCAAAAAGAAAGAGAGTTTCCTTCAACAAAAATGCACCACTTTTTATATTCATTGTTTTGTAAAAAAAAAAATCAAGCTCGACCTTCTGGGGCTGAAGGTCTGACAGAAACAATGGATTCTGGGCCGTTTTAAAATATTTAAACTCCTCGACTTCGCTTAATCAACCTTCACACTGCAGACTCAAGACCCCCATCACCCCCATCACCCCCCTCGCCCCCCTCGTGGACTAATATTGCCGCAGAAAAAAGCACCGAAATTATTCATGTGAGCGCAGCAGTGAAGCAGCCAGACTCGTACTCGCGCATTAAAACTTCCCGACGCTCCATTAGTTTCCCTTCAGAGTTTACGAGGGTAAAGAAAGACCACCTCCGGCGTCCAGAACCGGAACGTGGCCGATATTTGCGAAGCCTTTTTTTTTTATTGTCCAGGACAAAATTGATGGCAGGAAGTCGGATTTAAACTTTTTTAAGCCGAGGAGAGGTTGCCGTGGCGACGCATAAATCAACGGCAGCCGACGCTTTTAACGGCTCGTCCTTTTCAACGGTGGAGATGAAGGAGCTCCGGGGTCTCAAGTTAAATATGCTCTCGAGTGTGTATGTTTTCAAATACTTTCAAATAATTGACGTGTATTTAATTGTGCGTGCATGAGGTAAATTCAAGTGGAAATAAAGGTCATTATAGTAGTAGCTGTAGTAATAAAGTATTGTTTAATTCAATACCTTGTAGGTCCTTTTTCACAAATAGAAATAATTTTACTAGGGCTGTAATCGTACACTAATCTTAAGAATTTTTGTGTTTTCTGTGTCAGGGTGGTGTATTTTTTTTCTGTGTCAAGGTGGTGTATTTTTTTTTCCTGTGTCGGGGTGGTGAGTGTTTATTTTCCGTCTCAGGGTGGTGTATTTTTTTTTCCTGTGTCGGGGTGGTGATTTTTTTTTATTTTCTGTCTCAGGGTGGTGTATTTTCTTTGTCCTGTGTCGGGGTGGTGAGTGTTTATTTTCTGTCTTGGGTGGTGTATTTTCTTTTTCCTGTGTCGGGGTGGTGACTGTTTATTTTCTGTCTCAGGGTGGTGTATTTTTTTTCCTGTGTCGGGGGGGTGAGTGTTATATTTTCTGTCTTGGGGTGTTGTATTCTTTTTCCTGTGTCGGGGGGGTGAGTGTTATATTTTCTGTCTTGAGGTGTTGTATCCTTTACCTGTGTCGGGGTGGTGAGTGTTTATTTTTTGTCTCAAGGTGGTGTTTTTTTGTTTTTTTCCTGTTTCGGGGTGGTGAGAATTTGCAAAAGGCTTTTCTTTAGGTGCCAACCACCAACCAAAAATCTGATTCAGTAGCTGCTGTAGTCGACTGTATCCTCTCGTACTCGGTAATCGCCAGGATAAATATCTGTGTATTTTTTGTTTCTAACATCCCTATATGTTCTAACTCTCTAACACTAAAAAAAATACGTTTTTTTTTGTATTTTTTCTTTACAAAAACGTTCTTCAATAGCTCTTCTTCAGGTGCTTCATGACACTATTTCTTCTACTATAATTTTACTTTAAGGTACATTTAAAAGATTATTTTCGGTGAAAAAATTGGAAGAAAACTATTTTTTTAAAAAGGAAAATGCGAAATATCTAACGCCACTGAACCAAAATATCTGGACATTTATCGACATCATGGAGAAGATTCATTTTAGCATGTATCATGTATGTTGGTTCGGAAACACTGCCATCTAGTGGTGGGAGGCCTTCACGTTTTTAAATGACATGCATTGTTTCTGAAGTTGAAACCCTTTAAACCAATGAATTAAAACCTTACAAATTCCCGGCTCATAAAATGTCTCTCGGCAAACGGGATTTAAACCGAAACCCTTAATCTGGATTTTTTTTTAGTCGTAAATATGGCGTTCGTTTGTCACGACGCCGGTGTTTAACCCCCGTTAAACCGGGCGAAACCTTTTCCGAAAACTCGATAAGCGAAGCCATCATTTTCCTCCTCTTGCGGGATTTGAGTCGACTTTATTGCATTTCTATTGATCTTCGCTCGAGGGCGAGAGTTGATGAGCCGCGAACACATATTTCTCAATCACGTATAAATGAAACGCTTCGTATTGTTTCGCAAAAAACCCCTTCATTTTCGTAAATAACCCGTCGTTCGCTTATTCCGTCGATACGTAAACGCCGGGGTCCGTTCACGACAATCGCCGAGTCAGCGCCTTGACGACCCGTCGCATTAGCGCCACCCGGGGAAGAGTTATGGCGACAATTTGGAATAAAGTGTTGAACAGAAAAGAGAAGAGGAATCATTACGGCCCCGGAGGGGGGGGGGGGGGTGTTATGAATTACACGTAATAGCTTCCATTCATTAAACCTCACACACACACACACACACACACACACACACACACATACACACACACACACACCGAAGTCATTTTCATTTGTGAAGCTTTTATTTTCATCCGTTACTAATCGACTTCCTCTCTGATTGTCAAATGTTGATTTTCCCAATCATTCCCATTTTCGAGACGAGTAAAAACCACCAGAGGGAACTTTGAAGGATAAACTTTTGTTTGCGTCTTTTATTAAAATGTGACTTGAAGGCTTACATTTTCCCCAAAAAACAGAAGAAAAAATATTCCGGCGAGAAATTCATGTGTCGCTTTTGTTCAACCGTAAACACAAAGTTGTTTGTTTTTCCTAGAATCTATTTAATCTTCTCGAAATCAGCCAACAACGCACATCAAGAACACACACGTGAACACACAGACACACACATTAACACACTAACACAAATGCCAAAGTCATTTTTCATTTGTGTAGCTTTTATTTTCATCCGTTACTAATCGACTTCCTTTGTGATTGTCAAATATGTAGAGTTGTGTTGATTTTCCCAAAAATTCCCATTTTCGAGACGAGTAAAAACCACCAGAGGGAACTTTGAAGGATAAACTTTTGTTTGCTTCTTTTATTAAAATGTGACTTAAAGGCTTAAATTTTCCCCAAAAAACAGAAGAAAAAATATTCCGGCGAGATATTCATGTGTCGCTTTTGTTGAACCGTAAACACAAAGTTGTTTGTTTTTCCTAGAATCTATTTAATCTTCTCGGATTCAGCCAACAACACACACCAATAACACACACACACACACACATACACACACACACAAATGCCAAAGTCATTTTCATTTGTGAAGCTTTTATTTTCATCCATTACTAATCGACTTCCTCTCTGATTGTCAAATGTGTAAAGTTGTGTTGATTTTCCCAATCATTCCCATTTTCAAGACGAGTAAAAACCACCAGAGGGAACTTTGAAGGATAAACTTTTGTTTGCTTCTTTTATTAAAATGTGACTTAAAGGCTTAAATTTTCCCCAAAAAAATTTCCGGCGAGATATTCATGTGTCGCTTTTATTGAACCCTAAACACAAAGTTGTTTGTTTTTCCTAGAATCTATTTAATCTTCTCGGATTCTGCCAACAACGCACATCAAGAACACACACACACACACACACACACACACATACACACACACAAATGCCAAAGTCATTTTCATTTGCGAAGCTTTTATTTTCATCCGTTAATAATCGATTTCCTCTCTGATTGTCAAATATGTAAAGTTGTGTTGATTTTCCCAAAAATTCCCGTTTTCGAGACGAGTAAAAACCACCAGAGGGAACTTTGAAGGATAAACTTTTGTTTGCTTCTTTTATTAAAATGTGACTTAAAGGCTTAAATTTTCCCAATATCAGGAAGAAAAAATATTCCGGCGAGAAATTCATGTGTCGCTTTTGTTGAACCGTAAACACAAAGTTGTTTGTTTTTCCTAGAATCTATTTAATCTTCTCGGATTCAGCCAACAACGCACATCAAGAACACACACCACAGACACACACACACACAGACACACAAAGCTTTTGTCCTTCAGCTCCAACTTGGCAACATCAGATACAGATTGGTAGTTTAAAATCTCTCCGCCAAAATAAAAGTTGAGCGTAATTGACTCATCAAATAAGTCCGTCTGCAGGCGGGTTTTTATTTCAGGACTTAGTGTGTGTTTCCTCTAATGTCTCTTCCTTCTATTTCTGAAGAGTTTTTCTCTCTTCGGTAAAAACTCTGTTAAAAGGAAGTTATTGCTCGGTGAGGTCGAGGGTTCAAATCTCACTTGTGTCGTAGCTGTGCGAGCACGTGCGAACTTTCACACGTTGTGCGACTGACGCACAAATATGTGCGATTCATGTGATATCTTCTCCGATAAGTTTGATCCTCGCGGGTGAAGTTTTTTTATTACGTGTCGGGTTTTTATTAAAGATCTCATTACAGTCGAGTTGAGAAAAGTTTCACCTCCAAGTTTTTTCCTACTTTATTCTAATATAAAAATTGTCCTTTTCATATTATTCCATTCAAAATCTTGATTTAAATCAAGATTATTTATGCAAGATAATGATCAAGAAAATTATTTATACTATTATAGTGTAAATATGTTTTACGAGATTTGTATTCAAATTTAGTCTTTTTTACGCTTACAATTGTATCCTTTTGTTTCTATTTAAATTGTTGTTATTAAAGAGTGTTTTTCTATTAAAAAATAGCTTTTTTTTATTCTTAGTAAATACGTTTGGAAATGCAATACTTTATCTAGTTTTTATTGTAATCTTTGCTTTTGTTTTTTAATTAAAGAAATATCTATAAACAGATTTTTTTTCTTTTTTAAATACTAAAGAAATGTATTTTTTGATTAATTTCATCCATCTTGTTCTCTTTAAATTTCAGCCTTGTTTTTTTTTACTTTTTAAATACTAAAGAAATGTACTTTTTGATTAATTTGATCCTATCTTGTTCTCTTTAAATTTCAGCCTTGTTTTTTCCTTGTTAAATACTAAAGAAATGTATTTTTAATTTATTTGATCTATCTTGTTCTTTTTAAATACCCAAGAAATATATTTTTTGATTAATTTGATCTATCTTGTTCTTTTTATATTTCAGCCTTGCTTTTTTTAAATGTTTTTCCATGAAAAAAAAAAGTTATAATATTTACAAATCTATTACTTTTATGCAATTTGTATCCAATTTGTTTTAAATGTTTGTCTTGGTTATTTATGGATGTTTTTCCAATTTAAACTTTTATGTATTTTTTTTTCCATTTGATTTACATTGTTGTTTCAAATGTTATCTTTTGTTATAAAATGTAATAATAATATTGTTTTATTTATATTTAGTTACTTACTTTTTTATCCAATAATGTTATTCCTACATTTGTTTTAAATCAATTCCTATTTTAGCTTTTGAAAAATGGTTGCTTCTTATAATGACCTTAACGTAACAGCAGGTGGCAGCAGCGGCCTCATACTTTCTTGCACAACACACACAAATAGGTCATTTTTCAGCTCCTTCTTGCATAATTCCAAATACTTATAACACATTCATTAGTTTGTTCTTCAGTTGTTGAGCTCACAGGTGACTCGTGACCTCCTTGGCAGAGGTGAAGAGGTCAAGGTTGAGAAAGTGTTCAACATGTTGGGAAGAGTTGTTGTGAATCTTCTTCCTGCCGACAGACACAAAGTCTTCTTGACTGGATGATTTATTTACCGTGAATCAACTTCCTCTTCCTGCTCTGGTTTGCATGTCCTCCTTGAATTATTCACCTCCTTTTTTACATTTTATTCTCCACTCTTTCTCCTCTTCTTTCGCTTCAACATTCCGTCCTCGTGACTGCGACGGAATCGCGACGACGAGCAGGAAAATCTTCTCCTCGGTGAAACTGAATAATGTTCTCCTTCTGCCTCCTCAGATCCGAACGCCATCGGGCAGCACGGCACCGACCACGCTCTGATCGGAGGAGTCGTGGCCGTGGTGGTCTTCGTGACCTTGTGCTTAATCATCGTCCTGGGAAGATACCTGGCCCGACATAAAGGTAGAACCGAGCAGACGCAAGTCATACCATATGGTCCTTAGCATGAGACGCTAATGCGATAGCATTTGATTTTCCTGTTGCGGGGTGGATTGAGTTTGTTCTTTTTCTATGGTCTTTATCTGTGGTGGGGTGTTTTTTTTGTGTGTTTCTTTTTAGTTGTGTGTCTGTATTTCTATATTGTGTCGTATTGTGTGTGTGTGACTTTGGTGTTTGTTTATGTGTTGGGGTGGTCTGTGTGCTCATTGGCGAATTGTATTTTTCCTGTTTGGGGTTGAGTGTGTGTTTGCTTCGGGGTAGTGCGTGTCCAAGTTGTTGGGTGTGTGCCTGTGTGTTGGGGTACTGCTTGTAAGTTGCTGCGTGCATTTATGTCTTGTGGTGTGTTTGTGTGTAGTGTGTGTTTCTGTGTTGCAGTGTGCTTTGTGTGTTTCTGTTTTAGGGTGTGGTTTGTGTGTTGGGCTGGGGTTTGTGTGTTTCTATGTCGGGCTGGTGTGTGTCCAAGTTGTTGGGTGTGTGCCTGCGTGTTGGGGTAGTGTTTGTAAGTTGCTGCATGCATTTATGTCTTGTGGTGTGTGTGTATTTCTTCGTGGGTTATATCTGTGTGTGTTCATTTGTAGGGGTGGTGTGTGCTTTTTTATCAATGTCTGGGTGGTGTTTTATTTCTGTGTCGGGGTGGTGAGTGATTTTTCTTTACGTATCGGTTTAGTGCATGTTTTTTTCTGTGTCGGGGTGCCGAGTGAGGTTTTTTTCAGTGTCGGGGTGATGTGTTTTCTTATTTCTGTGTTGTGGTGGTGTGTGTGTTTGTGTTGTTTGTGTTTCTGTTTTATGGTGTGGTTTGTGTGTTGGGTTGGGGTTTGCGTGTTTCTCTGTTGGGGTGGCATGTGTCCAAGTTCTTGGTTGTGTCGGGGTGGATTTTTTTTCTGTGTCGGGGTGGTGAGTGATTTTTCTTTACGTGTCGGGGTAGTGCGTGTTTTCTTTCTGTGTCGAGGTGTTGAGTGATTCATTTTATGTGTTGGGGTGGTGTGTGTGTGAAGATGTTGATCATGAACTTCCAACGTTCGCGTGCATTGTGGAGGTCATCATGAGGCATTGATCCACCACAATATTCCCAGACGAGCGAGATATTAAACATCAATGAATACTTAAGGTTTTTTTAAAAAAGCGTGGTAATGAATCTCCGCCGGCTCTTCGTACTCTCGCTCTAGATTAGCATAAAGATTCTCCGAATCTTTCATGAATAAAGCAGCATCTTCAGGCGACCAACCCCGTGACGCCGGTTGTTTTTCCCCCCGCAGGCACGTACTTGACTCACGAGGCCAAAGGAGCGGACGACGCGCCCGACGCCGACACCGCCATCATCAACGCCGAGGGCAACCACGCGCACGCAGAGGAGAAGAAGGAGTACTTCATCTAGACTGCAGAGGGCGCCCTCCCCACCCCACCCCGGGACCCTTTTCCCTCCTTCTTTCTACGCCCTCTGTTTTTCTTTTCTACTGCTCCAGACGACGACTCTTTTTATTTTCCTTAAATTATTTTTAGGCCCTTCTTCTTTCCTCCTGACACTGAACACTCTTTTGCTTCACCCCCCCCCCCGCCCGCCCCCCGAAAAACAACAAAAGAAAAAAAAAAATCATATCTCACGTCAACACGGTGCCTAAAAATACAGACGCCATTGAACTTCTGTCAATGCCTTCATATATGGTCTGTCAGTAGCAATGTAAATGCTTTTGTAGATGGTTACTGGACCATCATCCCATGGCTCAGCTCACCGCTACTACATCATCGTCTTTTTTGATTTCGGTACGATTCCGCGCCCTTTTACGCCTTATACATGTCTATCACACTGAATATCGCTACTTCAAGATCACCTACCTTTCCTTTAAATAGACTTGTAATTAACCCCCCCGTGTAAGATAAGAAGAAGGTTTTGTGTCCACCGTAGCAGCAGATAAGTGTATAGTTTGAGCTCTAGATAGAGGGTGAAGGATAAGTGTTGTTTAGATCAGAGAATACACACCAAAAATATTTTACTCGAACCATCCGCTGAATTTGCTTTATTATCTTTTTTTTGTGTGAAAATGGTGCCGTGGCCCCCCAATATGTTTTTTTTTCTGGGTTATGGTCCCAAGAGTTTCTTTAATAGTTGTATAAATTGTATGAAGAAAAGATGTGGAGACGTTGAGTTAAGGCTTTAGGATCCCACGGAAGATACACTTAAGAGTCGTTGTTAGCTTGTAGCGTCGACCGCAGCGATTGTTTTGGTTCACTTAGCGTTGACTTAGGAGTTCATTTTTTTTTTGTTCGGTGTAAGAAACCATTACAGTACGGGGCACTTCCTACTAGATGATGTCACTCAATGTCTTTTTAGTTCCCTTTTTTACGAGTGAACGAACATTTCACCGAACATTTATACTAACAAAAAGACGGACAAGACAGGGATTGTGTTACGGGGTTACAAGTGGTGCCGATTGGCTGAACCGTGTCCGATGCTACTTTTTTTTTTTAACGTTACGAGTTATCAATACATTTCAAAGTTTTTCCCGTCTGAAATTTTGAACAGCTATTTATTTGGCAAGGTTTGCATTGTGCAGTTAAATGATTTTTAGTTCAGTAGCTCGGAAGATCCGTTGCGGTCAAAGACACGCGGTCAGGAAGTAGAAAAAAAAGATTTTTTGTTTCCTGTTGTTAAAATAGTCCCGTAAAAGTTGCCTTCACTCGTTAAAAAGCTTTTAAAAATACATTTGCGACGCTTGACGTCATTACGTAGGAAGTGCCGAGACAGAAATAGAAGTAAAAAACTTTTAAAAATGACGTACGCCGAATCTCAACGTGATCCACGATGAGCTAAGTGTCACTTTCTCGTATATAGCTCAGGAACGTATCTACGTATCGACTTCTACCGAACGCTACGAAGGTTAGCTAGCTAGCTAGCTACCCGGCTACATCCATAACCACTCACTCTTATTTAACGTCATGTTCACGGGGTCTTGAGCAATACATCACAAAAGTCAAGGGAAAGCAGTGTATTGCGAAGTGACGGGACTTACCAAAATAGACAAGAAAAGCACAAAAATTGTCGTGGGACGAAAAAAGGTGAAATTTGAAAAAATCGACAAATTGTGCGGGGGAAGAAAAGTGAGCCAAATCATCTTTTTACGATGTTTTTAACGGAGGTGGCGCGACGCTCCCTGCTGTATATTGTGTGTGCTGAAACGTGGTTACATGTGAAATTGCTGTTAAAATTCTAAAATTACTTCAAATTTGTATATTAGCCTCCTTATCTATTTAGTTGTTTTTTTTTTCTCGGTTTGTTTCTCTCTATCAAAAGTCTTTTTCTAGTTAATGGGTTTTTTTTATGTTGCACAAAGCATGTAAATAATGTGTGAGAACTACACTTAAAACACATTAGCATGTATTTGTTTTTTTTTCTTTAATTCAAGAGAATCACGCTTGATTTAAATAATATATATTTGGGAACAAATGTGAGTTGGTCAACATAGGAAAAATTAAAAACTTTAAATTACGGCTGCACAATATTGTTTATTATAATTTTTTCTCAAATTTTTCCGTTAGCTTAATGCTACGTAGCTCCAAAAACAACCCACTTCCAGCCTAGTACCTCTATCACAGCTCAGTCATTGCTCAATTTATAACATCATTTAGTGTTTTTATTGCGTCCTAATTAACAGATGGTTCTGTTTAAAAAGAATAAAAGTTTTTATTTTTAGTTCCCGACCTAGCTACGTCGTGCTAGCTTCAGATGCTACATTTTCCGGAAAGTTTGTAAATATTGCGCAGTCGTAATTTCTACAACTTTATGTTCCTGAACTAAGGTCATGTGATCTTCACGAACAAAAAAATAAAAAAGCTTTTCAATCGAGACGAAGTCAGTTTAAAAACCATTCAGGTTGTTTTCATATCAGTAGACGTCCAAGAAAGTCGACTTTAGAAAGATCACGACCAGCAGCAGGATCGTGAGCCTCTGCTGTTTTGAGTAAAAGTCACCCCCGTTCTGATGTTTTGCAAATAAGGTCAGACATGTTTGTGTGTGTGTGTGTGTGTGTGTGCGCTAGAGAGTGTGTGTGAGTGTGTGTGACATCTGGAGTGACCCGGGGAAACACAGCTGACGTAGAACTTTAGTTTCATTCTCTGGAGGAGAACTCGTGCCACAGTTTCACTGTTGTCTGTAAAAATAAATAAGAAAAACTCACCGGAGCAGATCCCAGACCCGGACCTGGACTTTTAGGAACCACCAAGTGTTCATGCTCACGTTTATCCGAATTTGTTTTAAATTTTTTTCAAATGTGTGTGGTTGTTTATTAGGAAGCATCTGTGTCATAGATGAAAACTTTATCTTTTTTCTTTTTTTTTTTACTTTTGTAATTAGTTCTGAAGTGTTTTGAAATCACTGTCGTTTTGATTTGTGTGTCATCTTAGTACCACGATTCATTTGTTTATTTTGAAACAAAACAGGCTGTTGTATAATAAATGAACACTTACAAATAAACACGACGTCTGCTGCTCTTCAATTGAAAACTGAAAAATGGAAGTTGACAATATTTTGAATGATTTTTTGGTGGTTATAAGAAACATTTTTTTTGTTCTCATGCACGAGTTAGGAAGGTTAAACCCGGTCAATAGCAAGAGCAACCTTCGCCTACTTTATTTGAAACGTGTGTTTTTTAAGTCCGATGTGTAGAATGAAATACATTTTTAAAATAAAGCAAGCGAGGGTTGCTCATGCTATTGACCGGGTTTAACCTTCCTTTTTCTGCCACAAGTTCCAAAAATTATGAGAAAGAAAACAAATACACAAAAAAACCTGGAAAGTATTACGAGGGAGGCTAATCATATGTGAGTCTCTATCAGATTTTTTTCTTTATTAATATACGAGTTGGACAGGACAGGTTTTTTTAACCCTTGGGTTATCTCAGGGTCAATGTGACCCAAAAACCTTGAAAACAAATGTGTTTCTGGCATCCCTTGTGTTGCCTCTTGGTTATGGTGAATGACCTCCACCAGGTCCTTGACCTTGACCCAGAGACGACACAAGAGCTAAAGAAAAAATAAAAAATAAAATCACAAAATAAAAATAAAAGAGTATTATTTGGACAATTATAAGTCAAATAAAGTATTTAAGTAAGTAAGTAAGTAAGTAAGTAATATTTATTTATATAGCGCTTTTCGAGACCAGGGTCACAAAGCGCTTTAACAATCAAAACAATACTCAAAACAGTACATACTTCAAAGATCAAGATAATACTGAGAACAACACAGGAGTTCGAGAAATTCAAGGAAAAGCCTGAACAAATAGAAACGTCTTAAGATGTTTCTTAAAGGAGTCAGTAGATCCATCAAGCGCAAAGAGAGAGGAAGATCGTTCCAAAGCTTAGGAGCAACAGCCTGAAAAGATTTCTCTCCTCTGGTCCTGAGCCGTGTGCGTGGAACCATAAGTAGATTCTGATCCACAGACCTCAGAGACCGAGCTGGGGTGTAAGGCTGGATCAGATCACTGATGTAAGGAGGAGTCTGACCATGAATAGCTCTGAAAGTAAGAACCAGAATTTTAAAGTTGATCCTGAAAGAAACTGGAAGCCAGTGAAGAGTTTTAAGGATCGGAGAAATGTGAGTTCTCCTACTTGAGCGGGTCAGAATTCTGGCTGCAGAGTTCTGAATCAACTGCAGACGAGACACATCCTTCTTGTTAAGACATGAAAACAAACTGTTACAATAGTCCAGACGAGAAGAAACAAACGCATGGATTACAAGCTCCAGATCATGTTGTGACAACATTTTCCTAAGTTTAGAGATTTTTCTCAGTTGAAGGAAACAGTTTCTGGTCAGTTTTCTGCAGTGTTGAACAAGAGAAATGTCTTTATCAAATACAACACCCAGGTTTCTCAGGCTCAGTTTGACAGACTGACCTAAGTCACCCAAGTACTGACTCAACCCTGGAATCTTATCATCAGGAGCAATCACCAGAGTTTCAGTTTTGTCCACATTAAGCTGTAAAGTGTTTTCACTCAGCCATTGTTTGATTTCTAGCAAACAATTGACTAAGCTGTTCAGCCTTTGGGGCTCAGTTGGGTCAAAAGAGCAGTAGAGCTGGATGTCATCAGCAAAAATGTGATAAGAAACATCTGGAAATCTCTGAATGATTTGACCAAGGGGAATCAAGTACAGCAAAAACAATAAAGGACCCAGAACAGAACCTTGAGGGACTCCACACAACAGATCTGCCGATTCAGACCTCATTTGATTGGCAGATACACTAAAACTGCGCCCAGAAAGGTAAGATGAGAACCATTCTAACACAGACCCAGACAGTCCCACTTCATCCCTTAGTCTTCTCAGCAGGATCTGGTGATCAACTGTGTCAAAGGCTGACGACAGATCCAAGAGAACCAGAACAGTGAATTTACCAGAGTCAGCCGACATCATGATGTCACTGGACACTTTCAATAAAGCTGTCTCCGTAGAGTGATGTTTACGGAAGCCAGACTGAAACTTCTCATGGATGTCGCTCTGATCCAGGAACAAAGACAGCTGCTCGGACACCACCTTCTCCAAGATCTTGGACAAGAAAGGGAGCTTAGAAATAGGCCTGAAATTACTGAGGTCAGTTGGGTCTAAGCCTGTTTTTTTGAGCAGAGGCTCCACAATGGCATGTTTAAATGCATTGGGAAAAACCCCTGTGGAAAGGGAGAGGTTCACCATATTGGTAACCCAGGGGCCAATTACATCAAATACTTTGATAAAAAGCCTACAAGGAAGGACGTCATCTGAGCAAGAGGAGGGTTTCATCTTGTTCACTAGTGCTGAAATATCACCCAAAGATACAGCAGTGAAGGATGACCAAGAGGAGGAGATGGGCTCAGAGACAGTAGGGGGAGAGATTTTCTCTTTGATCAATTTAATTTTGTCAATGAAAAATCTCAACAATGCATTGCTGTCAGCTTCACAGAAGACAGGCGTGATTTGAGGAGCAGGAGACACGAGAGAATTAATCGTGTCAAACAAAACTTTGGGGTTTTTCCTATTTGCTGCTACCAGTTTTCTGATGTAATCAGATCTAGCAGTTTCTACCATCTCATTGTAAGAAGTCAACAGATCCCTGAGGTGAAGTCTGTGCACCTCAAGTTTAGTAGACTTCCAGAGACGCTCAGTCTTTCGACAAAGTCTCTTCAGACTCAGGAGATCTTCATTTGTCCAAGGGCACCGTTTTTTCTGAATTTTCAAGTTCGATTTAACAGGTGCCACTTGATCCAGTATTTCAACACAATGATCAGTGTAACAGTGAATCAAACTGTCCACATCTGGACAGTCATCAAAGGAAAGACGGTCAAACATAGCAGAAAAACTGTCTGCAGTATCGGCTGAGATGACACGCCTCTGAGACCTAACTTTCAAAGGCTTAGGTTCAGGGATGAAGTCCAGGTTGAACAAGACAAGAGAATGATCACTCAGATGGACATCATGTACAGATACATTAGAAATGTCCAGGCCAAGAGTAAAAACTAAGTCTAAAATGTGGCCTTTTTGATGAGTGGGTTCAGAAACATGTTGCTCAAAATTAAAGGCTTCAGTTAAAGTTAAAAGTTCTTTAGCAGAACAAGATGTGACGTCATCAACATGAAGATTAAAGTCTCCAAGAATAAGAACAGATTCCATCTGAATAATGGAAGATAAGAAGTCACTAAAGTCTTTCAAGAACATCGCCGCAGGACCAGGCGGACGGTAGATTGACACACAATAGAAAGGTCTTGTAGAACCAACCAAGATCATCTGAGATTCAAGAGTGAATTCCTGTGTCTGAATCACTTTGCAAGAACAACTCTCCCTAAAAACAGTAGCAAGACTTCCTCCACGACCAGAGAGGCGAGGCTTCCCCAGGACAGCGCTCCCTACTGGACAGAGTTCGTTCAGATGAATAAACTCTTCCTCTCTCTGCCAAGTCTCAGAAAGACATAATAAATCCAAATTAACTCTTGTGAAAAGATCATTAAGAATAAAGGATTTATTAGTAATGGAGCGAACATTAAGAAGTCCCACATTCAGCACCGATGACGTCACTGACGACGCCGCGTCACTGACAGGCGCGCAGAGCGGGATCTTTTGAAGCGAACAGCGGTCACGTGGGTACCAGCTGTCACTGAAGTTCAACTCGGTTGTAAAAGTCGAATTAAAGAGAGGAAATGAAAAAATCTTACCACCTTTCATTGAGGTCTGGACAGACGGCAGCGCTGATGTGTCGTCATACTCTGCCGTGAGAGGAATGTCGATCAAACATCGATGACGTTCGATGACGTCAGAGTTGTTCCGAGCGATCGCAACTGCACGTCTCATCCTGACCTGTACTCCAGCCCGACTCGATCCCTTGTGGAAATCGCCCGGTACTCGAGAGATCAAACGATATTCCACAGAGTCCGAGTCGATGAGAAGCGGAGCCGGAAACACTTTCACCGGACGTTGGTAACTGTCGCGAGTGAAGTCCTCCATCGACTCTCTGATGTTGAGAAGAGCATCACGATCATAGATCCGAGATGCTTGAGACATATCTTAAGTGATATGAGCATAATATCCGGACAAGTAGTCGTTAAAACGACTGTTTTTGGCAATTATTGCAGGAGCTTACGTTTCAAGCAGCCGATCAAAGGCTCACCGGAAGCGGAAGATGATTATTAGAAATAAATACTCCTTAAAATACTAAGAACCGTCTTGATATTTTTAGATAAACAAAATAGCAAAAAGTGATAAAAAAAAGTTTTTGGCATTTGGTACATTGTGTAGACTTTAGCCCTTTTAACGCAATAATAATTTATTGCGCAATCCTTCATGTAAAACAAGACTTTTGACTCCATTTCGTACGATAAACAAAAAAAAAGTTTGATTGGTAACAAGAGCTTCTTCCTCCAAATGCCTCCAAACAAAATCACGTAATGCTCAAAGTATAATTTAATCGTCTTTAAGGACAAATTCACTCGATATCAAAGGAACAAAAACACATATCCTCACATTGGTTTATGAGTAACTTTCAAAAATCCCCCAAAACAAAAGCGAACTTGGAGCTGTGGTTGTCTTACACCTGCCAGTTGAAAAACCCACACACACCTTCAGAGCTGCAAGTCATGTTTTCCTCGGCTTTACAGCGACGCGTGGAAGATTCCGTCCGGCTGTGCAGTTTTCGGAGCTCCGAGCGTCCATTCAGGAACTTCAGCGACTTGAGCTTTGGACGGAATCGGCCGACCTGCTTTGATGTTCGGTAATTGTGCTGACCATGTGCTCACCGTCACTTTACACCCACACACACACACACACACACACAAACACACACACACACACA
Organism: Callionymus lyra; assembly: GCF_982586985.1. Classification (NCBI taxonomy): domain Eukaryota; kingdom Metazoa; phylum Chordata; class Actinopteri; order Syngnathiformes; family Callionymidae; genus Callionymus; species Callionymus lyra. Next base: position 8,484,678 of record NC_141831.1, read on the forward strand.
CACACACACACACACACACACACAAACCTCTGCTGGTGTCAAAATGTCATTTAGGAACATCAGTCTTTGATGTTCACCTGAGTTTAGATCAGTGTGAACCCGGAGGTGCTGTTTGACTTTCTTCAGAACTGTAGGTGCATCATTAGAGCCGGTGACGGGCGGAGCTGCATCGAGTTTTGAAAACACAAAAATCAGGATCACAGAGAACTTTAGGAAAAGGCAACTGTGCCGACCTTAATCTTCTGAAAATCATCAGGAGGCCACGAAAATTGAGCTGCAGGCTAAAGAGTTGCCCTTTTTTACGACAGTCTGATATAAATGGCTCAGAAAATCATTCTAACGGCATCTTCATCAACATCTAAACCACAACCGAAGCCTGGCTGGAGGGTCTCGCATTCATTCGTAGAACCATGGTTACGTTAGGTAACCCGGGTTTCTCCAGAGCTGTGTCTCAAATCGCATACTTGCGTACTTAAATTTAGTATTTTAAGTGCATAAGTGCGTCTCAATTCTTAGTATGTGAAATGTAATGCTCCATACACACTCAATTGTCACTAAAACACGCACAAAACTGAGTATGGATCGATGGACACTTTCTGACGTTGTAAACGGAAGTTATGTCACTACAACTTAAATAGAGTGCGTTTTCAGGTGCATTTTTAGGTGCATTTTCAGCCAGCAGTAGGAGTATGTCACGTCTTCGGTGCTGATACCGGCGTAAATATCTCGCCAATATTTCGTTTCTCATATTTCTTGATCCAAACCAAACGTGCTGCCAGCAGGTGGCGATAGTGTTCCTACAGCTGGTTGAAATCATCGTTAAATAGTAGTAGAAGAAGAAGAAGCTGTCGCGTCATTTCCTGTTAGTGTGTAGCAGCAGAGTAAAAATCAACGATTTCCTATACTTTGATACATGAAAAAATGGTTTTGGAATCTTTGAAAATTTCCGAACCAGAATGTATCTTCACTTGGGAATGTCTTCTGAAGGTGCAGATGTTGTGAACCAAAAAACCAACTGCCTTGTTAGCTTTTCTACTTCCTGTACTTGTATTATTTTCTTATACTCCCTTGTGTCGCAAGTAGCGCACCTCTCTAAGTGCACTGCTTTACGGTACACTGTAAGACAGTGCACTTACTTGCGCAGTGCTGAAATTTGGACAGTGTAGTACTGTCTCAAATCGAACACTGTTGCTACACACTTACCCGAAATGACTCGAAAACTTCTTCTTCTACTACTTTTTATCGCTGATTGCAACCGACCGTAGCTTCCGTTTAGCTTCATCTACGTCACTAAGATGGCGGCCGTTGAGGGTGGAAAGTGTCCATCGATCCACACTCAATTTTCTGGCCATTTGAGTGCTCATTGTGCACTACATTTTCACACACTGTAAGTGCAGAAGTGCACGATTAAGGACACACCCCCCTTTATTAACTCATCGACACACGTATGAATTAAACAAGGAACCTCTTGTAAGTAATTATGGGATATAAAGTCGCTCCAGAGACATCTGCCGTGGCAACGACACCGACAACACCTGTGGGATTTATTTGCCGCCTGCATGAGAGATCGCGACAGATGGTTCCGCCCAGAGTCAACAGGATTCTTACCGAGCCAGAGCCACCTGTTGAGCCAGAAGCGTCTTTGTGGTGCGAGCCGTGTAAACACATGAGGTCGCGACCCCGAAGATCAAGGTCGCAGTTGGTGTTCGGATCGTACGAGCGAAGATGCGTGTTTTTGAAGTCGCTTCCTGTTTACAAACTGTTGCATCAGTAGCTTTCACTGGAAGAAAACCCATCTGGGTTTTTCTAACTTTTCTCTTTCTTTATGTCCACTTTTTCAGAAGCAATATTTAAACTTTAAGAACATGCTTCTACTGAAGGTCACCTTTGGGCAAGAACCTCATTAATCTAGTTAAATCCCTTCCTGTGAGACATTTATTTATTTAAAGTCTTAACACTTTAATTTTCCTCACATGTTGAGTCATGGTTACGTTCTTATTTTTGCGTCATATTTTATCATCAAGGTCTTCGCATTCAAACTTTTAAACTGATATTCAAGATAAGAAGTTGAATTATGAGGCTTTTTTGGCGCATTTACAAAATAATCGTGGAAAAAAAAAAAGATTATTGAAATATTTTGAACTACAAAACGCATGGTTTGATATCATTGAGATGTAAATTGTGCACATTTTAGTGTTGTTGTGTTTTTTTTAAGATAATGGACTATGTGTAAACTCCAGAATGGATTATAACTACTGAAAATCTTCATCAATGTACTTTAAATTCCATTAAAAAGTTAGATTTTTAGTCAAAGCTGCAGTTTTAAATAACACTAACATGTTCTTGCAATTACAACTGATTTTAAGTGAAATTTTCCACCTAATCGGAAATCATTTTTTGGTTGTAAGGTTACATAGAGTAAATAAGTCAATAAGTAATTTCTATTTATAAAGCGCTTTTCCAGACCAGGGTCACAAAGCGCTTAAACAAACAAAACAATATTCAATAAAACATATACTTTAAAGGTCAAGATAATACTGAGAGCTTAATGTTACGACCCAATAACTGGTTAATAATAAGTGTTTTTTGTCAACTTTTTAAAGGAATGATGTATATTTTTAAACTGAACCATGTACTTGCTAGCTTAGCTAGATGCTAACAGTGCTAGCTATTGCCATTTTTAGCGGGAATGTCAAAAACTATAAGAGAAAAAGACACCAATACCAAAAGAAAGGATAAGATTAATGGACGTTTCTTAACTTGCAGAATGTCATTCTCTAAAAATATCTAGTCTTATTATTATTATTATTATTATATTATTATAAAATGTGTTTAAAGTTGAACAAAAGCTCCAACTGTCACTGGATCTAAACTCATGCCTCTTGAATGAATAACAACCTTTTGAATATGAATTTTATTAGCTTGTTTGTGGCCTTTTTTTTGCTTCCAAACGCACACCGTACTTCTTCCCCTCAATCAACTGCCTGCTATTTATTAGCACAAACTGCTGAGCTCGACACGTCCTCACTGTCTCCGAATAATGAGAATCAACATTTTTATCATCTGCTCGGCGATAAAGCCGCGGACGGCGACGCGTGTTCACGTGAGTTGTTTACAATCATGAGCTCCCGAGTCCTTCCCGGGGCTTTATTATTCCGTTGCCGTCACGCCGGGAATGATTAATATGTGGTTAAAGGGAAGGAGGGCGGAGCCTTGGCTACAACGCCGTCTGTCATTCCGCGTAAATAAATTCTCATCCCACCGTCTGTTACGTCTGATACTCAGCGGTTGCCGTTTTTTTAATTTGCATTAATAAAACGTGTCGAACATGAGTCACAATGTTTTATGAGCATCGTGGAGCGTAGGAACTTCACACCGACACATATCTGGTTCCAGAACCAGTGGCGTTCTGGGTTCCTAGAACCTTGGTTCGCCTTAATTTGATTTCATATTAGCAGAAAATGTTCTTTAAATTACTTTTCTTGAAGCCTGAATTCTTGAACCCTGTTTTTCTTTAAGTAAGTGGCCTTTCTTTGAAAAATATATGAGGTTTTGATGGAACAAAGATGTTCATAGTGCCATCTAGTGGCCAATAAAAAGTAAGTAAACTACTTCATGAAGCTTCATGAAGCAGAGCGCAGTGGTTTGCATCCCAACTTTGCAGGTAGAATCCTGTGCCGCTCTAGTAGAAGAACTCACATTACTCTCATTCCTTAAAACGCTTCACTGGCTGCCAGTTTCTTTCAGGATCAACTTTAAAATTCTGGTTCTTACTTTCAGATCTATTCATGGTCAGACCTTCCATCAGTGATCTGATCCAGACTTACACCCCAGCTCGGGCTCTGAGGTCTGTGGATCAGAATCTACTGATGGTTCCTGAACACGGTGGCATATTCCAGCTCAGTAAGTGGCGCCCACAGATCTTAAATTGTGTGTGGTTAAAATTGACTAGCTGGTCAAAGTTACCATCCAGTAAGGACAATGCTTCACAAAGCTTCCTTCCTTCAGTAGGTGGCGCCCCTTAGTTTTTAAAAATGAAGCTTTGTGAAGCATCATGAAGCTTCAAGAATAATAATCCCTTTTTTCAGAGCACAGTAGGTGCCATTTTGTAGTGACTCTCCAAGACAAAGGAAGGACGGGCTTCCTAGCGAGTATATTTCGGATTGAAAAAAGGGATACTGCTTCATGAAGCTTTGCTCACTCAGAAATGGTGCCGTAAGTTTTAAAAACTGATTTTAAAAAAAGCCATGGATTGTAAAATATAGAGTGCATCTAAAAATGAAGACAGGGCATCGTGAAGCTTCATGAAGCATTTTCCTATTATTTAGAGTTCTTGCCCTTAAAAATAAAGTGAGGATTCAATAGAAAACGGTTCATATCCATGGATTGTACAGGAGAGGGTGCCATCTAGTGGCCTCTCCGATAAGGATATTTTGTGAAATATCACAAGAATACAACATCAAAAGTTATCACAATTTTTTTCCCTATAGGCACGTATGTATACGTGGCCTACAAGCCATGTATGCTCACCTACATCTTTTTACAAAGAACTTCCAGGAGATATTTCTTCGATAAGAAGGAAATCTGCCGACCTCGTGGAAACACAAGGGCCTATGAGAAGATGGATGAGTCGTATTTAGCTTCAACAAACGTTCCGGACGTTTTTCCCTGATATGACGTGATTAATGGCCGAGCCGCGTCGTCCACTACAGACGCCTATAAGGGAGCGGAATCCAACCCTGAAGATCTCCGATAGTAATCCTGAACAAAGTGGAGGTGTCAGTCACGATCTTCCCACATAAGATATGACGTATAGGAGGAAACATGTTGGAGGTGTTTCAAGATCAGTGAAGAGCCTCATTACATGTTCTCCGACACACTAATCTCCGGGGACTGTGGTAGGAATATAAAGAAAAACACTGGGGACTCGATGATGGACACTCGTGAAACGGTTGTGCACAAAAAAACACCGTCGTTTATCATCTTTAATCCAGAGTTAGACCTTCATGAATCTGTCTCCAGTGGTCAGAAGTAAACCTACATCAGGAATTTAACACTTAAAAAAAAACCAAATGAGGATTAAATCTGGAAAGATCTCTATAAGACACATTTTTTTGGATTAGTGACTGATGCCTATAAGGAGCGGAATCCAACCCTGAAGGTTACAAAGAGCTGGGAATCCACTTGGGTAAGAATGTCTCAGGTGCCATTTGTGTAAATGAAGCACCTATGACGCATTACTCAATATTACTCTGTGAGGCTGCGTAGTCAGTCAATACTACAGAGCATCCCAGAGTCATGCCACCCAGTGCCGCAAATTCATGCCACCAGCACAGCAGAGTCATGCCACCCAGTGCCGCGGACTAATGCCACCAGCGCCTCGGACTCATGCCACCAGCGCCTCGGACTCATGCCACCTAGCGCGGCTGATTCATGCCACACAGCACCGAAGACTGATGCCACGCAGCAATGCGGACTCATGCCACCCAGCGCCACAAGTTCATGCCACCAGCGTCACATTGTCATGCCACCCAGCGCTGCGGACTCATGCCACCCAGTGTCGCGGACTCATGCCACCCAGTGCCTCTGATTTATGCCACCCAGCGCTGCGGACTCATGCCACCCAGTGTCGAGGACTCATGCCACCCAGTGCCTCTGATTCATGCCACCCAGCGCTGCGGACTCATGCCACCCAGTGTCGCGGACTCATGCCACCAAGTGCCTCTGATTCATGCCACCCAGCGCTGCGGACTCATGCCACCCAGTGCCTCTGATTCATGCCACCCAGCGCTGCGGACTCATGCCACCCAGTGTCGAGGACTCATGCCACCCAGTGCCTCTGATTCATGCCACCCAGCGCTGCGGACTCATGCCAACCAGTGCCTCTGATTCATGCCACCCAGCGCTGCGGACTCATGCCACCCAGTGTCGAGGATTCATGCCACCCAGTGCCTCTGATTCATGCCACCCAGGGCTGCGGACTCATGCCACCCAGTGTCGAGGACTCATGCCACCCAGTGCCTCTGATTCATGCCACCCAGCGCTGCAGACTCATGCCACCAAGCGCCACGGACTCATGCCACCAAGCGCCACGTATACACGCCGCCAGCGTCGTGGAGTCATGCCAGCCAGTGCCGCGGACTCATGCCATCCAGCACCGGACTCATGACACCCAGCACCGCGCATACATGCCACCAGCATTGTGGAGTCATGCCACCCAGCGCCACGGACTAATGCCACCAAGCGCCGTGGATTCATGCCACTCAGTGCCGCAGAGTCATGCCTACGAGACTTACTTTACCGAGCAACAAAGTTTCACACATCATTTTGTCTTTTCTTACAAAATTGGTGCGTGGTGTTGCAACTTCAGTTATTAGCCCCTCATGTAATGAAGTCAAATGTCAGAATATGACACGATGGTGTGGAACTGTGTTATACAGAGACTTGCAAAACTACACTTGGGAGACTCTCAGAATAATACAACTGAGAGCCGTCGAGGGGCAATGCCTCGCCAAGTAAGAATATCAAACGTATATTTCAGCCCCGTGTGCCAAGTAAAATTGGTTCAAGGTGAGTAAGTGCAACCAGGATTAATACATAAAGTGCACCGGATTATAATAAGCATTTATGACTTTGGAGAAAATTTAAGGATTTTAAGTGCACGGTGAAATATACATCTTGGCTTTAGGAAGCCCGTCGTCTCTTTGTCCTGGAGTGTCGCTCCGTTTGCAACTCACATCCTGCAGACGTCTGTCAAAGACGTCCTTGCCAAAGTCATCTCGGCTTCTGCAGTCGCCAAACAAATTATTTCCGCGCTCCCGCACCTGACACTGATCTCTATCGGCATGGGAATAACGCGGCCTTAGCATGTCATGTTTTTTAATATCCCCCCCAGTGACCCCTATAAATATTTATCAAAGATGGGCCATTAAGATGGGCCAAAGAGGAGCGACCTATGGGAGCCCTTGAGCAAACACCTTTGTTTGACTTTTGTAATACACTTGTAGTTGTGGAGCTAAATTTGGATCAGGACATTTGCTGGCGCTCTGATAGATGATTCAGATTTATCCCCCGAAACACTTGGTCCGACCACATTTTTTCATTTGATGAAACTAGTTTTAACGGATTCAGAACCTTGAGGTTGACACGGCGGGTATTTCCGCGTCAAAAACTTTCTTTAAAGTCATCGATACAAAGGAAGGAAAAGGACTCCGAGCTCGTAATGATCATATAAATGTGTTTACTGTGTCTCTAATCTGCTGTTGCTCCGGGCGAGAGAATAAAAAGCTGAAAGGTGATTTTTATGGTCAAGTAAAAAAAGGCATTTTGGTCCTTCAGTGAGATTAATAGTAATGACAAAAGAGCCGACGAGTCCGGGATATGTTTTATGGCCCTTCAGGAGCCCGATGAGTGGTGGAAATAAAAAATGATGACCTCATCTGTTCATACGTCTCGGCGTTATGCAGATGAACGAGGGTCACGCTAGAGTCGTCGGTCAAAAAACGGCGTGCAGCCGTGGACGCTCGCAAAGGATGTGTTCAATAACAATGTGAAATAAAGAGCGTTTGTTTTTTCCTGTCGTAGTTTTTAGATAAGATTTGTGTTTGAAACTCATCGCACACAGTGTAACAAGGATTTTTCGGCCAAAAAAGAAGGTAAACCTACTTCTGCAAGGTGTTTAAAGCTAGTGGAGAGTCAAAATGGTGGATCCGATGGGAAGAATAGTAAGTAAGTAAGTAAGTAATATTTATTTATATAGCACTTTTCCAGACCAGGGTCACAACGCGCTTAAACAATCAAAACAATACTCAAAAAAGTATATACACATTAAAAATCAAGATAATACTGAGAACAACACAGGAGTTCCAGAAAATCAAGGAAAAGCCTGAACAAATAGAAACGTCTTAAGATGTTTCTTAAAGGAGTCAGTAGATCCATCAAGAGCAAAGAGAGAGAAGATGGTTCCAAAGCTTAGGAGCAACAGCCTGAAAAGATTTCTCTCCTCTGGTCCTGAACCGTGTGCGAGGAACCATCAGTAGATTCTGATCCACAGACCTCAGAGCCCGAGCTGGGGTGTAAGGCTGGATCAGATCACATGATAGAAGGTCTGACCATGAATAGATCTGAAAGTAAGAACCAGAATTTTAAAGTTGATCCTGAAAGACACTGGAAGCCAGTGAAGAGTTTTAAGGATCGGAGAAATGTGAGTTCTTCTACTAGAGCGGGTTAGAATATCATGGAAACATCAATATTGCAATAAATAATTTGGACAAATGTAAAAAATGACTTAAGATAGACGCAAACAATGGGGACACGAAAGAGTGCGTTAAAAAAATGTGGGGAGAGTTATTTTTAAACAGACATGTTTTCTTTTTAAGAGCTAAAAAATGTTGTTACTGCTTCTCCAACATCTAACATAATCTATCTCTAAATACGATCAATCAATCGGGGGCGGGACAAAGAGTCACCAACAGGGCCGGGTCTAGACAGGCATGTATGAGGGGGCATTGTGCTGTTACTTACTTACTTACATGTAAGTTTGAGGGGGCACAACATTTATTTGAGGGGGCCAGGCCCCCTCTTGCCCCTGCCTAGACCCGGCCCTGGTCACCAATAGTCACTTCTCTCTTCAATCAATTGATCTTGTGAATGACGCCCCCTGCAGGGGTTTGTGTGTAAATACAACAACACATGGAAAAAAATGGGAAAAGATTTCCTTAACAACAAAAATGTGTTTTTCTTTTCACTGTTTTTATGAATTAAATGATTATTGTCCGGTGTGAAATCTGCCTTTTTTTTATTTATAGCTCCGGTTTAAAGTCACATTTTACTTGTATACAAGTGAGAGGAAGAACAGAGTTTACATGTCTGTCAGAATTCTTTCTGAAGAGCAGTTAGTTCGCCGTTATGTTTTCAAAGCAGTTATCTTACTCCAAAGGTTTCAACCAAACACAAACTTGAATTAGTTATTATCCCTAAGGTCTTGGGTGGCGTTTACTCCTCAAGAGACCTGGAATGAAGTACTACCACATTCCTTTCCAACATGAGCAGTGACAATATATATAATCAGTGAGAGAATATTATAATATATGGTTAAGTAAATTGGTCCTGAGATTAAGTATGTTATAAATATTATAAATCATTTTTTTAATAATTGTCAAGTATATATTTTATGTACTTTATATGTCACTTGTACTACTTAGAGAAAGTTGTGCGGCAAAAGACGGCAGAAATTCCTATTTGGAAGAAAAATGAAATGGACACAAATGAGTATATTTTAATGTTTTTGCAAAAAAACACTGTGAAGAAACAAATAAAAACCAGCTCAATTCGATTGTGTAATTCTGAACAAGAGACGCACAAAACAACTGTAATTCATAGATACACATAAATCAGACGGCGGTGCGAGACGTCGCTTTTATTGCCGCTCTAAGTACTTGCTGAGTCGCCAAAATCAAGTTCTTTAAGTGATAAAAATGCAAGAGTTTTGGATTAAAGTGCCCCGTTAACTGACTTAACCGTAATAAAACAAAAACAGGATTCATGCAGCCGCTGCTTAAGTACTTCTTCCTGTCCCCTAATGGAATAACAAGCCCATTATTGCAGCCGTTGGTTTGTACAAATGCATGAGGCGAAGACTTGATGTGGTTAGAAAATAAGACGGAGGAGGAGGAAGAGGAGGAAGATGCCGGAGAGACGCCTCTGTTTAAAGCACACACTACCTTTTTTTTTTTAGCATAAAATACATTATTGATTGTCGGAAAACTATCCGAGCACGATCCTGGCCGACGTTGATGCAATCTTTTGTATCCATTTTTACTCCATTTTCAATCACGTTGAATTTTTTTGGGGCTTATTTTCTGTCTGCTGCCAATCCTGTTCTCGGAGAAAAGAGAGAGTTTCCACTTTAGGTTTAAAAGGTTTTTCGGAATGTAATAAAGTTACGCATCTGGAGGATCCAGGCTTGAATGGAATCCAAATGTTTGACATTGAAATGATAATGTGAATAATTGAAGCAGATTTAGCTTCGGTTCTATGTAAATATTTAAGAGCAAGTTTAATAAGTCCATGAAAATCCTTGATAAAATATAGATTATAAAAAAATACAAAAGCAATCGCTCATACCTGACCTTTTAAAGAAGCCCCTGAAGGGACATTAAAAAATTAAAAACACAATGAAAAGAATACTCAAATACGATATAAAAATGATAACCAAGGTATTTTCCTCTTTAAGTAATTGGCAATTTACAACATTTAATTAATTTTTTCAAACACATTTAATTTGCTAGTACTTCAAACAATTAGAGAGAACCTTCAACCACTAACGATGAACATGAAATACAAAAATATTTGACTCGATACAAGGTTCATATCAAGTGTATAGATTTAGAATAGAGGTACAAATACAGTGTATATCAGAAGTAAGAATAATTACACACCACATTTTTTTTATCAGTATTTAAACCGCGTAATATTCGACTAGGTGAAACAGCTACAATGTATTTTAGGGTTAGGATTATATTCAGAGTAATCTGTTCCTTTTTAGAGTTATAGGCAAAAATGTCTGTTCATGCTAATGTATTGACTGAAACTCACTTTACTTCGTCCAAAAAAGACATTTAAAAACATCTAAATACCTCCAAGGGAGGCGTTTCCTGTCTGTGTAGCATATTAGCCTTTTAGCTTCTGCTATAAACTATCTTAAAATATAGACTTTTTATGATTGTACTATTTTTACGAAGAATTCCTCATGTCAAGGCTTCAATACAAGATGGAAGTTACAGACGAGCATTATGGAGGTATTTGGATGTTTTTAAGTGTCTTTTTGTACGAAGATGAAGACAACTGAGCTCCAGTCGCTACATTAAAATTAACAAAAATTGTATTCTTTAACTCTAAAAAGGAACAAATTAATCTGAAAATAATCCCAACCCTTAGTCGACGCTAGGTTAAGTAGAAAATGAGTGAAGTTTGTGAAGTGTTTTTATTTTTTCGTTTTTTATCATGAGCATTAACATATTTTCACAATGTAGCATGCTATGCTAATGTCGCACTCTGAACAATTTCAATAAAACTTCAAACAGATCATGATATTTGATTTATCTGCTAAAACATTACATATAACTCAAAATTGATATTAAAATGAGCTAATGTTATTGATTACTCTTTTCTGAAGATGATTAATAGAATTATGTGCTAAGGATAAGTAGCTAATTTTGAAAAAGCTAAGGCTAATGTTCTACCTCATTACAAATGTTTGAATAATTAATACACAGAACCTGATGCTAATGTTTTTTCCCTTCTGCTAACAATTGTAATTGATTTGATTCTGTATTAAGGTTAAGTAGCTAATGTTGACAAGATAATACTAATTAAACATTAACTATTTATATACTGAGAAAGCTAAAGTTTTACCCCCACAGATCCTGATGCTAACAGACTTCCGTTCTGCAGATGCTAATGCTATCAATTACTCTTTTCTGCAGATGATTAATTGAACTATGTGCTAACAATGAGTAGCTACTTTTGAAAAGCTAAGGCTAATGTTCTACCTCATTACAAATGCTTGAATAATTGATACACAGAACCTGATACTAATGTTTTTTCTCTTCTGCTAACAATTGTGATTGATTTGATTCTGTGCTAAGGCTAAGTAGCTAATGTTGACAAGCTAATACTAATTAAACATGAACTATTTATATACTGACAAGTTAACGTTGTACCACCAAAGATCCTGATGCTAACCGACTTCCGTTTTGCAGATGCTATCAATTACTCTTTTCTGCAGATGATTAATCAAACTATGTGCTAACAATGAGAAGCTAATTTTGAAAAAGCTAAGGCTAATGTTCTACCTCATTACAAATCTTTGAATAATAAATACACAGAACCTGATGCTAATGTTTTTTTCTCTTCTGCTAACAATTACTTAGGTAACAAGGTACTCTTAAGGTGATTGATTTGTTTGATTCTGTGCTAAGGATAAGTAGCTAATGTTGACAAGCTAATTCTAATTAAACATTAACTATTTATATATTGACAGATCCTGATCCTGATGCTAACCGACTTCCGTTCTGCAGATGCTAATGCTATCAATTGCTTTTTTTTAGCAAGGTTTGCAACGTACGTGCCAACACTTTTGTACGTAAGCAAAGGTTCGAAATGTATGCAAGTACGCAAGTAATTTGTATTTATATAGCACTTTTCTAGACCAGGGTTACAAAGCGCTTAAACAATAAAAAAAATAATCCAAAAATTTACTGTATACTAAAAAGATCAACATAACACCGAGAAAAACACAGGTTTGCAATGTACGTGCCAACGCTTTTGTCCGTAAGCAAAGGTTTGCAATGTATGTAAGTAAGTAAGTAATCTGTATTTATATAGTACTTTTCTAGACCAAAAACACAGGTTTGCAATGTACGTGCCAACGCTTTTATCCGTAAGCAAAGGTTTGCACCGTTTGTACCACCATTTTTTTGGTTTTGTTTTCGGTGTTTGTGTTTACGTTTTTCACGCCTATTAACGCGCACATGCTAACTCCGGCAGCAGTTGTCGCTCCTCAACGAACATCTGCTCGTGATCCCTTCACGCCTCCTCCACCTTCCTCGTCACCTTTACGCGTCCAGTGCAGGGAATTTAATGGAGGTGCGAGTTTGAATCCGCTGGGCTGTTTCTTAACCACCTCCAGAGAAGAGGACGTTTTTACTGGATGTTTTCCTATTATATAAGGTAGCGGAGGAGGGTTATCGATCGGCTGCACGCGTGCATTTATACGAGTCATCACGAGCGGCGCAGCAGCTTAAATCTACTGTTATGAATCTGTCAGCAGGTACAGAGCTTTTATAGATTTCTATTACCGGAGCACAGAACGGCTGCGTCCGCTCGCCTCTCGACGCCGCCGTGAAACTGACGTTTACAACTTGAGTTTGGATGAAACTAACTCTTTAAACTTTCTGGAAGTAGATCAGTGAAGGAGATGAGGTTGTTATTTTGATTAATATCCACCAACCAGAGGTTAATCTGAGTCTTCGTGCGTTTATTTTCCGTAGCTTTTTTTTCTTTTTAAGGCAGACCTGGCCTGAAGTTCCTCTTCCTTCTGGGTTCGCTTGCGTCGCAGATCCGAAAACCAGATAAGAAACCAGAAAAGATGAGAGGTCACAAGGTCACCGGGATGTTTGGGTTTATTGTATTAGAGACGCAGATCTCCAAAGTACAGAAAATTCTCCAAGAACATCAACAACACAATGACCTCATGATACTTTTATACCTAAGGCATGATGGGCTGACCGATAAACGTGACTCCTCCTAAGGCATGACTCGTGCTGTGTTTTAAATCGCATACTTCTCTTAGTGCACTGGAGGTTAGTATGCATCAGGATAGTGTACGTACTAACTAGTAACAACAGTAGGTTTCAAATCAAACACTGCTGCTACACACTAACAGGAAATGACGCGACAGCTTCTTCTTCTACTACTATTTAACGATGATTTCATTCAGAAGTAGGAACACTATCGACACCTGCTGGCAGCACGTTTGGTTTGGATCAAGAAATATGAGAAGCGAGATATTTACGCCGGTATCAGCACCAAAGACGTGTCGTCCTCCTACTGCTGTTGAAAATACACCTGCAAGTATATATAAATTTATATATTTATATATGACGTAACTTCCGTTTACAACGTCACTAAGTTGGAGCCGTTTAGGGTAGAAAGTGTCCATCGATCCATACTCACTTTTGTGGGTGTTTTAGCGACAATTTAGTGTACATGGAGCACTACATTTCACATACTAAGAATTGAGACGCACTTGGGCACTAAAAATGTGTGATTTCGGACACAACTTTGGTTTCCCGATCCCCAATAACAACAGATGTTATCACATATTTTCACCATATTTGGCTTTCCTGTCTTCAGCTACCAGTTACTAGATCTACTTCTGCCAGTGTTTCTTGGTCACGTAGCTGCTCATTTAACCCTTTGTTTCAGCTCAAACCTCATTGGTTGCTCGATCTGTTGGAACAAATACCTGTGGTTATGGGCCAAAGTAAGTAAGTAAGTTAATATAAACCACAAACCTTTGCAGTTGTAAAAAAAAAATGGTGGCGCAAACCTTTTCTTACGGATAAAAGCATTGGCACATACATTGGAAACCTTGTAAAAAAAAAAAGGCAATTGATAGCATTAGCATCTGCAGAACAGTTAGCTACATATTTGATAGAAGTCAGTTAGCATCAGTGCCTGTGGGTCAATCATGGTAGTAAAACTTTAACTTGTCAGTATATAAATAATTTAAAAAAGAGATGTTTGTTTTATTTTACTTACTTATATTTCACTTTGATTCTCATGTTATTGATTATTTTTGTTTAACCAAAAGCATTTTTTTGCCCCAAATATTAACAATGTAAAAAATAAATAATAATACTTAATCATTCAGTTTGAAATACATTTTTTAATATTTATATTTCCAGAGTAATGTTTTCTCTATTAAATGAACCTTTTAAAATCTTTACAAAGCGACATCTATTCAGGAATTTCTTCTTGTGAATAAGTTTCTTACGAATGGCTTTAATATTTCATTCATAGTGTTGGAGGAAGTAACTTTTGTGACTCCAGCAATTAGTCGACACCGAAGACAGATGTTTTATTCTTCCAACCCGACGGCATGACCATCTCTCTCAAACGTCTTTTTGTTCCCCCTTCTTTTGAATGGTCCCCCCTTCTACCCCTGAAGCTTTATTTGATTTACTGTTCTATTTAAATGGTCGCACGGTTTGAGGGAAGCCGGCGTCTCTACCCCGTGAAGCCGGAGGGCGCCTCCATATATCAAGCCGTAAAGTAACCAAACATTTAACTTGCAGCCCGGACGGCTCAGTGTGGGGCGAGAACCGAATAGTCAAGAAAGATCTCCCTGAGAAACCTTCCTGCCAGTGTTCATCCGTTAGAAAAAAACTACTTTAAAGTACATTTGTATTAGTTCAAACATGGTACAATATCTGGTTTTCCTTCAATCACACAATTCTAAGATTTGTTCATTATTAACCAAATATTAACGTTGCAAATAAAGAACAAAGTGCAAAGGATGACAAAGTGCTAATAAAGAACAAAGTGCAAGGGATGACAAAGAGCAAATAAAGAACAAAGTGCAAGGGATGAAAAAGTGCAAATAAAGAACAAAGTTCAAGGGATGAAAAGTGCAAATAAAGCGCAAGGGATGACAATGTGCAAATAAAGAACAAAGTTCAAGGGATGACAAAGTGCAAATATAAAAAACAATAGATCAAAGGAAATAGCGCAAAGAAAAGGTTACAAAGATTAACATAGAATAACCTAATATTAATAGGTTAATAATGCTAATAAAATTAAACCAGGCTGAGGTAAGTAAGTAAGTCATTTATAGAGCCTATTTCCAGACCAGGGTCACAAAGCGCTTAAACAATCAAAACAATGCAAAAAAAGGTAAAAATAATTAAAATAATCAGATGTTTTACACATAAAAATGTTCATCAAGTCAATTATATATATTTTGAACTTTTATGTATATATATATATATATATATTTTTTTTTTTTTTATTGAGTACTGTTTTGATTTTTTTGAAGCGCTTTGTGACCCTGGTCTATAAAAGCGCTCTATAAATATAAATGACTTACTTACTTGTGGTGGTTTTATTTTATTAGCATTATTAACCTTTTATTAGGTTATTCTATGTTAATCTTTGTAGCCGTTTCTTTGCGCCATTTCCTTTGAGTGGAAAAAGTCCGGAAAAAAAAATGCTGTGTCATGAAAAAAAGCTTTTGTTACGATGAAAGTCCCCACATGTATTTGCACTTTGTTCTTTTTATTTGCACTTTTTGTTCAGAGAAGCTTCTTTTAGCTATCACGAACAGACTAGTTGTTATCTTAAAACTTGAGAATGATCTCAAAGTCTTTTAAACACCATTAACAATTTTTGAACACAAGGTAAAAAAAAGTTTTTCGAACATTCTTAAATGGCAGATTACAAAATGACTTTCTCGCATTAACACCTGCATATATCCTTTAATTTCCAATTAAGTTCCACAAAGAAAGGTTTCGATACGTGATATTAAACTTCATACATACGTTATCATCTCTCCATCTATTCCGGGTCCATCAGCGCAGGAGCGTCAAGAAAGCGTCAGATCTTTGAAGTCCCACGAAAATGAGGTAAATCCTAATTGGCAATTACTTCGACATGTAATCCTACAGGTATTTAATGGGTTCATTTATTGGTGCCACGGAGCGTGATAGATTATCATAATTACTTTTTAAAAGTCTCAACATCTCTGTTCTGGGGGGAGTTGCTGTTTGTTATTTAGGGAGTCGTCGTGTGGCGTTAAAAGGGGTTTTTTATTTTCAAAGGCTCATTGAGACGTAATCACGTCTGTGAACGAATCCTCTCACTGCGTGATATCATGAGATTCCAAAGAAGAGGAAACACCAGGAATCAAAGAATAGAAACACTATTAGCGGAGAAAAGGTTGATCTTTAAGTGACAGGCATGAAGAACAGGATGTTCCGTTGGACTCTCAAACTACTCAGAAGGTAGAGTCGTTACCTTTCGGACTAAGGAGTTCACAGCAAGATTTAGTCGTCGTGTCCTTGAGCAAAACACTTAAAGGGCACCTAATGTGAAAACTCGTTGTAAAAGTTGAAGTCGTCCTTCTTCAAAAACTTCTTGAAGTTATTAGTAAGTAAGTAATATTTATTTATATAGCGCTTTTCGAGACCAGGGTCACAAAGCGCTTAAACAATCAAAACAATACTCAAAAAAGTACATACTATAAAGATCAAGATAATACTGAGAACAACACAGGAGTTCCAGAAAATCAAGGAAAAGCCTGAACAAATAGAAACGTCTTAAGATGTTTCTTAAAGGAGTCAGTAGATCCATCAAGTGCAAAGAGAGAGGAAGATCATTCCAAAGCTGAAAAGATTTCTCTCCTCTGGTCCTGAGCCGTGTGCGTGGAACCATAAGTAGATTCTGATCCACAGACCTCAGAGCCCGAGCTGGGGTGTAAGTCTGGATCAGATCAGTGATGTAAGGAGGAGCCTGACCATGAATAGATCTGAAAGTAAGAACCAGAATTTTAAAATTGATCCTGAAAGAAACTGGAAGCCAGTAAAGAGTTTTAAGGATCCGAGAAATGTGAGTTCTTCTACTTGAGCGGGTCAGAATTATTACTTAATAAAGTTCTCGTCTGAAATCTCTCCAAACGAGATTACGGTTTAAATTATACATTCTGACATCACTCTGGTGCAGGTGTCCTCCCCTAGAAGCCCTAAATCACTTAAGTACCTTCATGTTAATCGTGAAACAAAATAAATATTTATGTAAACATGGTGAGAGTTACTTCTGCCTTTAGGTGTTTTTGTAATGTGTACCTTACATAAGCAGCAAACCTTATTTTTATTATTCGTTTTTTAATGTACAAAAACGGGAGTTTTAGGGGTGAGTTTGACATTTACGTGAGTCCTTGAATGTAACTTGTGTTTTTGTGACCAAGAGTGGGCGTGGTTGTTCGGACCAGACTACTTCTCTGCCCAAACTGCGCATTTTAAGTGGGCGGGGCTTAAGTGTATTTTCTTGTGCAAAAAGAAACTTAGTATAATCGAGGTCCTAGAACAATTTAAGAGACACTTAAATCAGCACATTAGGTGCCCTTTCAAATAAGCTCTTAAGTAATAAGGGTCGATGACGCTTCAGTGTCTTCATTTTTTAAGAGACCACTAGATGGCGCTCTCTACTTATTCCTTTGCTCTGGTTTACAAATTCAATAAAATTAAACTTTTTGAATCCTAAATTTTCTTTTTTTTTTCCTTCATTCCTTCAGGCGCATTAAAGAAACACACATTAAATGTTGCCTTTTATTTATTTTTACTTTTGGATCTCATTAAACTTTGAGCTTCGCTAAAGAAAGGAATCAAAAGATTAGACATTAAATAATACTAATTCATATTTAAAACAAATAATATCTACCACCTTATCCATGTTCTGGCTTCTTTTTTTTCTCAAATTATATTTAGTTTTAATACAAAGTATAATCAATCAAATGTGAGATTTATATTTTCATTATTTATTTCAAGGTAGTTTTATTTTTTTTATTTTAAGGAGCATTAGCGAAACACACGCTAACGTTTTGAATTTTAATAAAATTTAAGCTTCCTTTTGAAGAAAAGAAACAAACAATAAGAAATTAGATACTAATAACTAGTAATAATTCATTTAATAATATTAATCTTTGTTAATTCCAAGTTCTTGTCATCTTTTTTCTCCCCGATTTCTCTGCTTCATTCCTTATCTTTTTTTTTAAGAATATATTATCTTTGGCTCTGATTTACAAATTCAATGAATCCTGGCGTGACTTTCGAACTCAGAAACGCCATCTAGTGGTCTGTTGAAATGAAGCTACTGTATCATGATACAGCCTCTCCCGCAGCTAGTCAGGGCGAGAGGCAGGGGCGTCCTGAACAGGACACCAGCTGGGTCCAGTGAGACGAACAATCACGTTGGAGTCTTGTACTATGGGAGGAAACTGGAGCTCCCGGAGGAAACCACACGCAAGTACAGTACGTAAAATAGATGCTCTTATTTTGGAACTTCCTGTTAGCAGTTAAACTAGGGATTTTTCAAAATTGGTTTCAATGGACAGTGAAGACTCAAGGAAATAAATAACCACATAAAAACAGCTAAATAAATGTATATATCTATAAATCTATATAGATATATATAGATATATATAGATATATATACCATGAATATGTTCAGCGACATCTTCGCGACTCTTCGACGACACGAGCGCGTCGGTTTCCGGCCGCGACGATCTGAAAATGGGTCGCGGCGAGGAGGGAAGTGGGTCACCCCCGGAGCAGTATCGACGGAACAGTTGTCTCGGGTCAGATCTGAGGTCAGATCTCCATCTGCTGATAAACGCTGCTGCTCCGTTAAAGTCTGGAGGTCTGAGCGTCACTCGTGGGTGAAGAAGAATTCCTCTCGTGGTCGTTTAGTTAAGATCAAAACAAAAAGTTATTAAAAAATAATAATAATTTAGGGATGTTTGCTGATGATGTTGTGAGTTGAGGAGAAAGATTGAAGGAGGTGAAGAAGAGAGTGCAGGCAGGGCGGATAAAGAATGGGTGAAAGGATGAAGTAAAAACTCTTATTTAAAAGTGTAATTTTGCTTCATTTTTTAAATATAAATATCATGAAATGACTTCATGTGCTTCAATAAGTGAACATTTTCAAAAAAAAATCATTTTAACTCAATTTGATCCAGTGTCTCCATTAGCTTCTCCTCCGCAGCGTATTTTAATCCCAAATGTCTTCGCCGTCTTATCTCGAGCCTCTCGAACGCTCGCTTATCGCTGGTGTGTTGGATCGGATGTACTCGGGTAACGGCTAATAAATAAATCTAATTAAGCGCTTGATAGCGGCTGTTATTCAGCGTCAACGATTCATCCACTGCAGAGGGAGGAGGGAGAGGAAGTGGTCGGAAAATGTGCACGATCTGGAGGAAAATTCTCCACGATAAAGGGAACACAACGGTCCGGTTTTGATCCAGGTTTTTACGGCAACAAAGGCCTTTCTTCTGCTGTAGACTAGCAAAGTTTTGGGAAGAAATAATCCATATTTATTCTGCAGTTTTGGGGAGAAATTTGGCTCCTGATCCCGGGACAGCCATTTTGAGCCGCTCACAACAACTGGAGCATTTAAATGATTCGGAGACAAAGGCTATTTTGTATGGAATGGTTTTTAGTGCAAAAAGTTATTCTTCAGTGTTGGAACAAAGAAGTAGCTCCTAGTTTTCATATGTAGCTTATGGAACTATTTTAAAGACTCTTTATATGGAGGCAATCCGCTATGAATGGACAGGAAAAGCAGAAAAGTTTCGACGGATATGGCAGCCATTTTTGGACTATATCTCGGCACAAAGAATGGACTCCTAAAATGTTATATTTTTTTTTTGTGTACAATATGTAAGTGTTGGATTGCCAAATATTGTTTTGTAGGTGCCGTTTCTTATTCTTTTTTTTTGAGGGGGGTGAGGTGATCAGGTTTCTGTTTTATTTTTGTTTTTTTTCTTGTTTGTGTGTTTTGTCTTGTTCTCTGAAAATCAATAAAATACAAAAACAAAGGCTGTGTCCCAAATCGCGCACTTCTGCACTTACACTTAATATTTTGAGTGCACAAGTACGTCCCAATGAGCAGTGTGTGAAAATGAAGTGAGCAATCGGCACTACGTTTTCTGGCCATTAGAGGGCGCCAATTGAGTGTGGATCGATGGACACTTTCCACCCTTTAACGGCTCCATCTTAGTGACGTAGATGAAGCTAAACTGAAGCCTAGTCACTGACGCCGTGTTTCCGAGCAGATACCGACGTAAATGTCTCAATTATTTTACCACAAAATAATGAAATGACTTATTTTGATTGGTGAAGTGCGGTCAAGCGTTCCAACGGCTGGTTGGAATCAGTGATAAGAAGCTGTCGATGTAGAAACTTCTCAGAAGTCTGTTCCATTGCGTTGGATAATCATGAGCTCATGATGCAAATCTTAAGTGATGACATTTTAAATCAGTTTTATTGAACCTTTAAATGTTCGGAATCTTCTGCGTTGAGTTTTAAGATTTATTGATGGTCATGAAACAAGATGGTTCTGCTCAGATCGAGGTGAAGAATCTCATCAAAAGTGTCTTCAGTCTTCTGAACTTCCTGGGCCAATGGGGGTAGTTGAAGAATGACGAAGAACTTTAAGAGTTAACTCATGTCATCTTAAATTAAATAAGACCAAAGTAGTAGTCAAGAGTCATGTAAGGAAATGACAACTTTACTGTAATCAATCATCTAGATTTAACACACATTTCAAATAGTCACTTGATTAACTGATAATCTTTCATATTTAATTCATATTAAATAATCCTATTCTTGCATTGCATTCACTGACTGTAACACAAGGCCGAGGTCACAAAGCCTCACACACACAGAAAGATTAAACAATCCCAAATTCCAGGAAGTCTGGACACCTGTTTGAGAACTCGCACTGAAAGACACAACAGGCCAGCAACAACCTTCAGTAAGTTTCCACTACGATCACGTGTGACGGCCATCTTAGAATCAAGTGTTTACAGTTAGAATCCCTTATTAGTCCCGCGAGGGGAAATTCAGTAGTGCTTTTGACAGCCATTCACACATACTGATGGGAGTAGGCCGCACACCTGCGCCAAGTCTACCATCAGGAGTTACTGACCAATCCTACATTCACATTTTGACTAGAGGCGTTAACCTGAATATTCTACTATAAAGATCCACCATTTTGTCTGATCTTTGCGTTCTGGCATTCGAAGACGTCTGCGATAGATCTCTCTGCTTGCTAGCGCCCGTGTTCACGTACGTTTGTCTCCGACTTTTGCATAATTCACTAAACGAGCATTTTTCTTAAACTCATCCATGTGTCTGTCCTTCCTTCCATCACCACGTACGAGGCTGGGGAGGGGTCGGTTCATCGGAACACAAAAACCCCTAACAACTTGGTGCCGTGACCCGGAGTAAAAAGTTTGAGAATTTTAACCAGTAGAAGAGAAACTTTAAACAAGGATAAGTCGATCTGGATGCTCCTGGCAGAAGAAATGAAGGTTCTGGTCACTTGACAGTCGTCCGCTGGTTTTTAGCCGTTAGAGCACAAAAGAGTTAAAAGCAGATAACAGTCAAAACAATAGAAGTTTAAACATGTAAATACTTTTATAAAATGATATACCCCATTTATAAAAACTAAACCTTTGAGGGGAAAAATGCAAACCTTTTTGTAGAAAGACATCGATTTATAAATGTCAAACCATTGATATCAAAGTATAAACATACTTTGTACAGAGATATTGAACTTTAAATGTCAACTTTCTCAAACCATGGATGCAAAAATTCAAACTTTCATGGATAAAGTGTGAAAACGGTGAACGTTAAAGAAACACTGCAAACCTATTTGAGAAAAAACCCACACAACTTCAAACCCTTTTGTATAAACATTTCAAGAAACACTTTTCCAACTATTCTAGATGCAAAGCAGCAACATTTTTTGTACTTTTGTATTCAAACAGAAAACCTTTGTATAAGAAACATTTCAAACCCTTGTTAATAAACCTTTGTAAATCAAAGAACCATTTCAAACTAATGCTGGAAAAAAATATAAAAAAAAATGTAAAAGTATAAGCATTTCAAGAAAACATTGAAACCATTTTGGATGTAAAAAAGGTTTTTTGTTACCTTAGTATTTAAAAAGAAAACTTGTGTATAAAAACCCCTTCAAACCATTGATAATAAACCTTTATTATTTTAAACCTTGGATTGGGGAAGAAAAAAAACACTTCAAACCATTCTGATGCTAAGAAGCAACATTTTTCTATTTCAAAAGGAAAAATCTTTATGTATAAAAACAAAAATCCTTGTGTGGATAAGAAAGTTGACACAGTTTGAACTTCAACACAAGTTTATTAACCATCAAAACACCTGTAATACATTAATATTCACCCTCATCAGGTACTCCTGGTCACATGACCTGTCAGTCGACAGTTTAAACCTCAGAGACGAACTCACCTGTTAGCACGAGCGTCCGCGAGCTCCTGAACTCACCTGCAGCGACAGGTGCGAACAATTGAGGGAAATCTTTTAGTGGGAGGAGTCACGTGACTGACGTTATTTACGGTCATATATTTTGGGGCAAATTTGACCTCAGATATTTGATACTTTTAGAAAAATATTCGTATGAAGCAACATTTGTTTAGTTTTTTTGTAATTTCATAACTTTTCAAAGATCAGAAAAAAAATTATAAAAATAATTTACTTTTTTTTTATTATTTATACTTGAGTTATCCCTTATTTTCTTATTTTTCCTATCGTCACACTCCAGCCTCATATAAAGAATGTAAATATAAATGTATGATGACGCGTTAAAAAAGCGCTTCTTCAACTGTTGCACTGCATTGTGGGACTTGTTGAAGAGAATATGTCACAAGCGAGGGAGAGGAATATTTTTATTGTGCCAATGCTGCCCCCTGGTGGATGTTCATTGTAGCGTCATAAACGCATAAGTGACCCATTGAGTAGAAAGTGTTTGTGTTTAAAAAAGAAAAGTAAGGTTAGAAGTATTTTATGAAGGGAAAGTATCTACATGTATACACTAAAATAATTGATACAGAAAAATTAATCGATCATAAAGCTTTAACATATATGTTCTAAAAAGATTATACTACACGCTTTTTTTTTTATAAAGAAAATTAAAGGAAAACTCAATAAAAAAATAAACATGGACAATAAAAATATACAAAATAAAGGCATATTATTTTTAAAGTATTTTTTTATTCACTAACTATTCAGTCAATCAGCTTAAAATTAAAGGTGAATAAAAAACGTTTTAAAACAAAGCACTTTAAGTATATTGTAGCAATGATTGTGTATATTTTTTAAAAGTACAATATAAATGTTATATAGTAGTATCACACTAGGCCACACTTTGGCTTTTCATATATTTAGTTGTAAGATTTAAGCTGCTTATTATTTTTAAAGACACCAAAAAAAGAAGGTATATTTTAATCATGATTTTCCGACAGAGTATTTTATTTGTGTGTGTACAGCAGCAGGAGGAAACGGTAAACATCCCAGAATATCCTCTTGAACCGATGATTGACATGAGCCACAAATTCTATTCACAGTTTCTTTACACTCCTAAATATTAGGAAATATACGTGAAACCTGATGGGGAAAGAAAAAAAAAACAACTGCAGTTTAAAAATGATGAATTCCTTATTTCGATGTTTTTAAAATGTATAAAAGAAGAAAAAAACATGTCGGATATTTTAACATCTGAAATTAAATCATTGTTGTTGTTTTTTGAGGTCGACGTCTTCATCCGGGTCTGGATCAGGAAGAAAATACTGGTTTAAGATCTCAGAAGAAAGTTTCTCTGCAGAGCGGACATGTTGACTTGTTGCTGGACGTGAACCACTTGTACTGTGAGGAGAAGAAGAAGAAGAAGAAAAAGAAGAAGAAGGTCAACACGAGGTCGCAGCGACCAGGAAGTGCTGGACGTACCAGACACGCCGAGTGGAACTTCTTCTTGCAGGTGCGACAGGCCTTCTTGGGCAGCGAGTAGTTGGATCCGTGGATGACGGAGAAGCAGATCATGCAGTCCTCGATGCCCTCGAACCTCTTGTCCACGTTGTTCTTCCACAGAGCCAGACCCTCCATGATGCTGCCGTTCTGTGGGGGGGGGGGGGGGAGGTGTTGTGATATTCTCGTTTCAATCATTCACGAATAACTGTTCTAAATTTAATCATTTTTAATTTGTAGCTTTTTGAATTCAATATAGAGATATTGGCGTAAAAGTGCCACCAGACATTACTAATGGAGTACCGAGCTACTTGATCAAACTCTCAGCCAATCATACGACGAACAGACCATCATGTGACTATGAAGGACAATAAATGACACAAGTATAAATAACTGTATAATAAGTATAAATGTATTAATAGTTCTGATTGTATTTTTGTTGAAGAACTATGTTTTTCTGTATATAAATATTTATTCATGTATTTATACATGTAGTCTTTTATTTATTCATGTATTTATACATTGTCTTTTTTTTAAATGTATTTATTTATACATTTAGTATTTTATTTATTTATCCATTTTTACATTTTGTCTTTTTTTTTATTCATGTATTTATACATTTTGTCTCTTATTTATTCATGTATTTATACATTTCATCTTTTTTATTCATGTATTTATACATTTCATCTTTTATTCATTCATGTATTTATACATTTCATCTTTTTTTATTCATGTATTTATACATTTTGTCTCTTATTTATTCATGTATTTATACATTTCATCTTTTTTATCCATGTATTTATACATTTCATCTTTTATTCATTCATGTATTTATACATTTCATCTTTTTTTATTCATGTATTTATACATTTCATCTTTTTTATTCATGTATTTATACATTTTGTCTCTTATTTATTCATGTATTTATACATGTAGTCTTTTATTTATTCATGTATTTATACATTGTCTTTTTTTAATTTATTTATTTATACATTTAGTCTTTTATTTATTCATACATTTTTACATTTTGTCTTTTTTTTTATTCATGTATTTATACATTTTGTCTCTTCTTTATTCATGTATTTATACATCGAGTCTTTTATTCATTCATGTATTTATAAATTTCACATTTTTATTCATGTATTTATACATTTCATCTTTTTTTATTCATGTATTTATACATTTCATCTTTTTTTATTCATGTATTTATACATTTCATCTTTTTTATTCATGTATTTATACATTTTGTCTCTTATTTATTCATGTATTTATACATGTAGTCTTTTATTTATTCATGTATTTATACATTGTCTTTTTTTAATTTATTTATTTATACATTTAGTCTTTTATTTATTCATACATTTTTACATTTTGTCTTTTTTTTTATTCATGTATTTATACATTTTGTCTCTTCTTTATTCATGTATTTATACATCGAGTCTTTTATTCATTCATGTATTTATAAATTTCACATTTTTATTCATGTATTTATACATTTCATCTTTTTTTATTCATGTATTTATACATTTCATCTTTTATTCATTCATGTATTTATACATTTCATCTTTTTTTATTCATGTATTTATACATTTTGTTGGCTTCATGCAAAATTCAATGGGCGGGCATAAGGTGTTCAAACCTACTTAATTTGCATACTGCCAACAAAATGTATAAATACACGAATGAATAAAAGAAGAAATGGATAACTACATGAATGAATAAAAAAAGAAATGGATAAATACATGAATTAATAAAAGAAGAAATG
Organism: Callionymus lyra; assembly: GCF_982586985.1. Lineage (NCBI taxonomy): Eukaryota > Metazoa > Chordata > Actinopteri > Syngnathiformes > Callionymidae > Callionymus > Callionymus lyra. The sequence goes on from NC_141831.1 coordinate 8,510,562, forward strand.
TATAAATACATGAACGAATAAAAGAAGAAATGTATAAATACATGAACGAATAAAAGAAGAAATTTATAAATACATGAATTAATAAAAAGAAGAAATGTATAAATACATGAATTAATAAAAGAAGAAATGGATAAATACATGAACGAATAAAAGAAGAAATGTATAAATACATGAATTAATAAAAGAAGAAATGGATAAATACATGAATTAATAAAAGAAGAAATGGATAAATACATGAACGAATAAAAGAAGAAATGGATAAATACATGAATTAATAAAAGAAGAAATGTATAAATACATGAACGAATAAAAGAAGAAATGTATAAATACATGAATTAATAAAAGAAGAAATGTATAAATACATGAATTAATAAAAGAAGAAATGTATAAATACATGAATTAATAAAAGAAGAAATGGATAAAAACACATAAATAATTAAATGTTTTTATTTAAACGGTACGATTTAAAGTATTTGCGACTGGTCTGGTAAAATCACACTATTAGACCAACATTTTTATATTGAATTTTAAAGGCTAGAAATTAAAAAATAATTAATTTTGAAAGTTGTCTTTTTAATTTTTGGAAGTAGTTTATATATTAAAATTATTTTTAATATTTGATTCCGTTATTAAAACCAAAAAGAGTAATTTAAACTCTCAATACAGAAACGATTAAATTATCAAAGCTATATTTCTACGTTAAACCTTCAACATCGCGGCGTCGCCGACACACCTGCACAGGTGACTCACCTGGTGCGTCAGGTACGTGCTGAGCTGCAGCATCCAGTTCCTCCACTGCTGCACGGCGACGCCCACTCGCCTCCCGCTCTCCACGGCGATGGATCCCAGGGGGTGGTTCTGCGGCAGCTGGATCACCAGCTCGATGAAGATGTCGTCCACGGAGTAGGTGGCGATGACCTCGCGCGCCGCCGAGCGAGCCTTCACCTGTGGGGGGGGGAACGAAAAAAACAACTCTCGGTGACTCTACTGGCTTGACCTCTAGAGGTCGGAGGTCAAAGAAACGTACGGTCATGTTCTCGAACATCTGCGTGCTGGTGTGGACCGAGGAGATCTCCTGGCCCGATAGAACCGGGCTGACGTGTTTGGTGGTGAACTTGTCGGCGGCGGCGCTGACTCGCTTCTCCTGGCTCGTCCACCAGAGGCGCACCATGGCGGGCAGGTGCTGCACCGCGCTGTAGTACACGCTGCAGGCCAGGTGGGGGAGCTCCCACTGGACGCCGGCGCTCTCTGGCAGGAGGAGAAATCAAGTTTAATTACTGAGGAGAAGTTTTCCATGGAAGTATATCAGTACCACTGGAATTTTTTATTTTACTTGACGTTTTTAAGCTTTTTAAACATTTGTATTTAATAATTTCTATGATAAAAAGGTTGAATTTTTTTTTTTTTTGTTGTTGTTTTTTTAATAATTCATTTAAAAGGTTGGATTTGATTTTCAAATTCTTCCCAAAGAGTTTGATTTTTCTAATAGTTAAAAAACTAATTTTCTCAAATCAATATATTTTTAATTTGTAGCTTTTAAAATTCGACATAAAAGTTTTGGTATAATTTGAAGGTAGTTTTTTTAATTTTTAACCTGAAAAATATATTCTCAAATTCAATAACAGTTCAAACCATCCATTTATTAAAAATATTTATATTTCTTAATAGAAGTACGTTTTTTTATAGAAAAAAAAAAAATTGGCCAGAGGCAACTTTTCTGTAATTAAAAATATATATTTTATTGCCTGCAGAATATTTTATTTTTATCTTTATTTTAAATTAAATCAACTTTCTCTTTAATCTAAGCAACGTTTTTTGTTCATACATTTATTTTGCCTGGAACACATTTTTCTGCAATTGAAAATATTTACATTTTTAGTACAAGTACATTTATTTAACTTTTTCTTCAATCAAAGCAATTATTTTTCTCATTAAAACATTTATTTCACTTTGACCACATTTTTCCCTTATATTTTTTTAAGTAATTATTTGTCCGATGGAAACAACAAAGAAAATGTTTTTATTTAGAAACTTTTTTTTGACGGATTAATAAAGAAACAAAACTACCTTCATAGTATAAAGGTGCCACCAATTTCCTAAACTCAATAATTTAATAAAATAAATAAATTAAATTAAATTAAAAATCGACCTTTCAATTTACAAATTATTGAATAAAATTATTTTTAATAAACTGCTTAAAAACAACAATATTTCAATTAAAACAAAAACATTTGAAATATTAAATTCAGTCGCTAAATACTCTGCTGACACTAGTAAGTAAGTAAGTAATTTTTATTTGTATAGCGCTTTTCCAGACCAGGGTCACAAAGCGCTTAAACAATCAAAACAATATTCAATAAAGTACATACTTTAAAGATCAAGATAAAACTGATAACACAACAGGAGTTCCAGAAAATCAAGGAAAAGCCTGAACAAATAGAAACGTCTTAAGATGTTTCTTAAAGGAGTCAGTAGATCATCAAACACTAGACACTGAGCTTCTTGGTTTTCTTACTGTCGACGTCCAAAGACAGCGTCTCCGTGAAGAAGGTTTTGGGTTCTTTGGCGTCGGGGGCCTGACCCGGGTACACCGGGTTCTCGGGCATGAGCTTGAACAGCTGCAGCAGCAGCTTGTTGAGCGATCCGCTGCTCTTCAGGTGTTGGGAATAATGCGCTCGCAGCTGAGGACGAACGGGGGAAACGTTAAGAGACGAGAAGACGACTGGAAAGTGAGGACGACTCACGTGGGACGGCGACGACTTGAAGAAGGTGAGCAGGAGCTTCCAGGACAGCAGGTATCCCAGGATGCACGAGGACTCCACGCTCTGGGGCTGGACCTCGGCCGACTCGCCCACCTGGAGACCCGCCAGGATGTTGTCGCACAGGTCCTCGCACGTGGAGACGACGCTCATGAGGGCGGCGGGCGGAGACCTGAGGACGTCCACGTCAATCGCCAAAGATCAAGACATGTCGTGGAGAATGAAAGAAACTCACAGGCTCTGCTCGCTCCCTTCCTCGTCCGGTTTAACGCCGTCAGCTTCTCCGTCAAACTCCGGCAACTGCGGCATCACCCTTTGAGCAACACAGCGTCCATGAAGAGCAGCTCAGAGGGACTTTTTTTCAGGATTTTAAAGAAATTAACATTGATTTTTCACTGGAAATAAATACATTAAAATGTATTTTAAGCAAATACATTGACGCTTGATGGTTTTATTAAAATTAAGATTCATGTAAATCCAATAAGATAAGATAAGAGACAGATTATGGAAGTCAAAAATTATAATCTAATAAGTTGATGGGAATTTTACACACTTGTTAAAGAAGTGTATCGTCAAGAATCTGGAGATAGGATACCTATCACGGTACAGGGGCAACGATACGATATATAGTGATACTGTAGTAACAAGGATATATTTGTAGTATTGTCGAGTACTTGACTCTGGTGTTGCAGAATTTACAGACCACATGACTGTTGACGAAGTCGTAACTGCTTTCATTTGTTTTGAAACCAAAATATGTCCAGCAGTCGACCGTATCCTCTCATCCTCAGTAATAAAAAAAAAAAGTTAAATTTACTAAATGCCTCTCTTTAGAAACTTACATTTTGTAATTTGTATAAGTGTGTTTTGGCAACAATCTGGTGATACAATACATATCAAAGTAAAAGGGAAAAGGCGCGATACATTGTGATACTGTAGTAACAAGTATATATTTGTAGTATTGTGGAGTACTTGACTCTGGTGTTGTAGAATTTACAGACCACATGACTCTTAACAAAGTTGTAACTGCTTTCATTGGTTTTCAAAGCAAAATATGTCCAAACATCAGCTTTAAAAGCTACTGGAGTCACTGTATCCTCTCGTCCTCAGTCATTGCCGGGATTTTCATTGTTCCTTTAACTGAGTAGGACGTATAAACTGCTGCCATTTGGCGGCTGGAAGTTTAATTTCAACACTTAAATGAACAAACTCTGAATACTTCTACATTAATTGTATGATTAGAAAACTTCTTTTTTTTTTTAACGATACAGTGCTGTTGAATATCAATACATATTTTTTTTAATATTACGATATTTAAGTGCTTCAATATTTTCTTACAACCATAGTTTGGCAAATATAAAATTATTCCACCTCACAACCAAAAGTGCTTTAAAGATTTGGCCGCTTTATGGGAAAAAAAGTTTTGTTAAACCGTTTTAAATTATTTATTAGACTGGTTAATCGGAGGTCAAAGGTCAACCCTACTCACTTCCCCAGCACGTGGTACACGGCCACCTGCAGCGCTCGGGTCTTGAAGAGCAGCAGCGGGCAGCAGGTGTTGAGGAGGGTCTGCAGGGGCTCCGGCAGGTTGGTCTTCTGGTCGGCGATGAACCGGGGCGGGAGGGAGTTGTGGTTCAGCTGCTGGACCGGCACGTGGGTCAGCGCCACGCCGACGGACCGCAGCGGCGCCAGAGGAAACAGCGAGTCGTCCGGTTCTTTGAAGGCTTCTGCGGAGAAACATCAATATGGATGGAAATACATTAGTTTTTGCTTATTCTAAAATGGCTCAAATCACAGAAATTTACCATTTTTATCTACTTTTTATATTTATTTTGGCATAATTTTGAATATTTTATTCACAAAACTAGCTTTAAAACCATAGATAGATGTTTATAATATTTTAAAACTAGTTTTAAAACCATAGATGGATGTTTAAAATACTTTAAAACTAGCTTTAAAACCATAGATAGATGTTTATAATATTTTAAAACTAGCTTTAAAACCATAGATAGATGTTTAAAATACTTTAAAACTTTCTTTAAATCCATAGATGGATGTTTAAAATACTTTAAAAGTAGCTTTAAAACCATAGATAGATATTTAAAATACTTTAAAACTAGCTTTAAAACCATAGATAGATGTTTATAATACTTTAAAACTAGCTTTAAAACCATAGATGGATGTTTAAAATACTTTAAAACCATAGATGGATGTTTAAAATACTTTAAAACTAGCTTTAAAACCATAGATGGATGTTTAAAATACTTTAAAACTAGCTTTAAAACCATAGATGGATGTTTAAAATACTTTAAAACTAGCTTTAAAACCATTGATAGATGTTTATAATACTTTAAAACTAGCTTTAAAACCATAGATAGATGTTTAAAATACTTTAAAACCATAGATAGATGTTTAAAATACTTTAAAACTCGCTTTAAAACCATAGATAGATGTTTAAAATACTTTAAAACTAGCTTTAAAACCATAGATAGATGTTTAAAATACTTTAAAACCATAGATAGATGTTTATAATACTTTAAAACTAGCTTTAAAATCATATATAGATGTTTAAAATACTTTAAAACCATAGATAGATGCTTATAATCCTTTAAAACTAGCTTTAAAACCATAGATAGATGCTTATAATCCTTTAAAACTAGCTTTAAAACCATAGATGGATGTTTAAAATACTTTAAAACTAGCTTTCAAATCCTTATAAACACCTATGATCTTGACGGGCAGAGGCAACAGGAGGCTGTAGATTCCTTCCACGAAGAAGTCCGTCCATTCCCCGGCGAGTCCCGGCGGCAGCTTCTCCATCAGCTCCGGCGGCGTCGGCGCCGCGAAGAAGCGACTCAGCTTCACGATCATGGCGGCGTTCTCGCACAGACACAGCTGCACCCAGGGGTCCCACAGGGCGCCCACGTTGTCGCTGGACGTCTGCGGGAGACGATGAAGAGTTGATGAAGGACGTGGAAGGTTTTTTCGTTATCGACGCGGGTTTTCTTTTACCTCCAGCCAGGCCAGCAGAGAACACAGCAGGAAGTCCCACTGGCCGCCGCCGAGCACCGACGCGCCGCGAGTCACCAGGAGCGACAGGAAGCGCGTCATCTCCACGATGAGACTCAACTGACGGGCGCTGGCCTTGGACAAGTCTCTGGAGAATAGATTCAATCAGGAAGTTTGATTACGTTGGAAAAATACACAACTCTTTTAACTCCATTGACGACAAGAATGACTGAATATTTTAAGTTTACGTTTAACCTCAAAAGGTTTTTTTACGATCTAGACAAATTTTTAACACGGAGCACAGGAGCTTTGCACTTATATAACAGTCATTACGGTAAAAAGGGCGAACATCAAAAGTAATGGAGTGAAAGAGAATAGTTCTTACTGCATTTCCTTATTTATATACACACACATGTCTCTGTTTTATTATTTCATCCAAGTCTTATAAACAGAGAACAGGAGCTTTGCACTTATATAACAGTCATTACGGTAAAAAGACCGAACACCAAAAGTAATGAGTGAAAGAAAACAGCTTTTACTGTATTTCCTTATTTATATACACACACGTCTCATTTATTTAATCTAAGTCTTATAACAGGGTAAATATTTTTTATATTTCTTCTCAATTTACAAACATATTTATTACATCACTCCTTACCGTGTTACAAAGTGAAAAAAAACTGAATTTAAATTACTTATTTGTATCAACTTAAACTGTTTTAACGACTACTTGTCCGGATATTATGCAGTTTTATCTTTCCCTTTTAAGTATATACTCTATGGTTATTGTTTTGATTGTTTAAGCGCTTTGTGACCCTGGTCTAGAAAAGCACTATATAAATATAAATTACTTACTTACATACTTACATCATTATGTTGAATAAATGCCAGATATTGAAACTATAATATTTAACTCTGATTTGATATTATAAAAAACTTCATCCATTAAATCAAATAAACACTTGATATGATTCTAGTAATAAAAATTGATTTAAAAGTACATTTTCTAAAGGTATTTCCCTTTTGTTTTTTATATAATTTTGAATTTAAGCTCCCACTAATGATCATATATTATATACGAGTAGTTTTCTTAATATTTAAGGATCAAAATATAGAAAAACAGACAAAAGAAAGAAGAGAAAATATATACAAGACATACAAAAAACACCAAAGTTTAATTGATTTGTTTTAGTCATAAATTTCCATTTGTTTTTTATTCATCCAGCTCGTTATTTGTGGAACTATAAGTTACAAAAAAGTTCAATAATCACCTATAAGAGAGAGTTTTCTTACCCTCCAAACAGGAACCACTCCTCCCTGCTGTTCCTCCACTCCATCATAGTGGCCAGAACCGCCTGCAGAACCTCCTCCTCCACTGGGGTGTCGGCCTCCAGACACACCAGCAGCACCGTCAGAGGCGCCTGGATGTCTGAGGGTCAGGAGACGACTTTCGATTAAGCACATTTACTGAGGTCACAGGGGTCAAACGCAATCACACAAGGGGTCAAAATCTAAAAGTCATGGGGAGAACACCAGTGCTGTGTCACAAATTTCATACTTCTCTTAGTATACTACAAGTTAGTATGCATCAGGATAGTGTACATGCTAACTAGTACGCAAATTCTCCACAGATAGTATGTCTCAAATCAAACACTGCTGCTACACACTAACAGGAAATGACGCGACAGCTTCTTCTTCTACTACTATTTAACGATGTTGCAACCAGCTCTAGGTTCTAAGAATTGAGACGCACTAAGGCACAAAAAACACTATCTTTGAGTACGCTAGTATGCGATTTGAGACACAGCACAGGTATTCTTACGAAAAAGGAAGTCTTAATCTCAATTTATCTAAAATATCTTCTTCTCCAAACAAAATCCAGTTAAGACACCCATCGTCTTTGTTCCTTATCTTATCTTAAAGGGCAACTTAAGTATGAATTCAAGTGTTTTTTTAATTGATCTTTGTTTTCTACACATTTAATCTTGTTGACTGTAACCACGCCCACTCTGCTGTGATTGGTCAAACGCCAAGGTTTGTCACCGCGCGTCATCAATCCCGGAAGTCTCCGCCTCCAATTGACTCTTTGTATAAACAAAGCGGGGGTGATTACAGCTGGCTTGCCATCGTTACAAAATAATGGACTCCGCTCTTGTAACCTCTTGTTCGCCCAGATTTTTAAAGCAAGTTTATAAAGTAATATTTTCAAAACATGGTCATGATGAGGTACTTTTACTGGATCTTGGAGACTTCAACTTTTGTAACATGTGAGCGAGTCAGGAGAGTTAGGTTTTTAAATAAAATTTAATATTATTATTATCATATCAACATGAATCTACTTAAACATTCGTAACATTAACTGACCGTCTTTAAATCTTTCCTTAAACCAACAAAATGCACCTTTTTTAAACTGGATTATTCACCGTGATTCCTGTTTTGTAGTTTTTACCTTAAAAAACTTTTTAAAAAACACTTTATGCACCTCTCTTAACTTCTAAAACTCCTGTCTTATTGTTTGACTGTTGCTTTCAATCTGTCTGTTCGTTGTCCTTGTGTGCTTTGAAAGGCCCAAATCATATTATTGATTAAATTGATAACTGATCAACCGATTTGTCGGGTCATCGTTATCTTGCCATCGGGGTCAAGTCGAAGTCGCTCACCGTCGTTCTCCTGCCAGTTGACGATGGCCGCAGTGGCCAGTGCCACCAGCGCGTCCCGCTCGTCTCTGGTCATGAGCGGACACATCACCTGCAGCGAGCTCAGCTGGCTCTGGGTGGACGGCATCGTCAAACTGTCGACCGACCCGCGGAGCTTCCTCAAGTCTGAACCGTGAGACGCCGCCAGGTTGTTGGAATGGATGAAGTTTTCCAGGGTCAACGACCACAATCCTCCTTCCTCCAACGACCTGCAAATAAAAAGGTGATTCAACATTAATTTTGTCCTCATTGTTACCAGCAGGACGACACATGAATTCAGTTCCCTTGATCTTCCTTCCACACTCCATGAGGAACATCATCACACGTTCACGAAAGGTTAATTGATTCTCGTCCTCACCGCGTGTAAAGAGTCTGCAGCAGGTCGTTGGTGGGCACGAGCGAGTGAAGATCCTCCACGAGGCCCAGGTCAGCCAACAGGCCGAGATGGTTGCCGGTCGGTCTGTGCTCCACCTCCCTGCACCACTGGAGGGCGAACAGCAGCTCCGCGACTGTTGGGACGTGTAGGAGTGGATTTAACAATATGATTTAAAGCTGCAGTTATTCATTATATTATTATTATTATTATTAATTATACTGCACAGTGATGTCGTCATAGGCGTAAGGTAAGGTAAGGTAGAACTTTATTGATTAGAATTAAAGATAAGTGGCTGCCATATTTTAAGAAAATATCAATACACTTGAATATTGCAATATTTTTTCACAATACTGCATCAAATATTCACCGCGTTTGTTCAATTAAACTTCCGGGACCACTAGGTGGCAGCAGTCACTACTTCATACGCAGCTAGAGGAACAGTGAAATCCTGCGAGATGACTGAGGGCCAGAGGATACGGTCAATTTCAGCCGGTTTAAAAAATATAAACAATTAACTTGGAAATATTCAGAGATGGTTCATTTTAGTGTTGAAATTAAACTTCCAGCCACTAGGTGGCAGCAGGCATTACGTCCTATGCAGCAAGAGGAACGTTGAAATCATGCGAGATGGCTGAGGACGAGAGGATACAGTCAACTTCTGAAACTTTTTTTTTTAAATATGCAATTAGAATAGAATATTCAGAGTTTGTTCATGTTAGTGTTGAAATTGGACTTCCAGCCACTAGATGGCAGCAGTCATTACGTCCTACGCAGCAAGAGGAACATAAGATCCTGAGAGATGACTGGGGACGAGAGGATACAGTCAACTTCCGGATTTTTTTTTAAATATGCAATTAACATACAATATTCAGAGTTTGTTCATTTTAGTGTTGACATTAAACTTCCAGCCACTAGATGGCAGCAGTCATTACATCATACACAGCAAGAGGAACATGAAATCCTGCGAGATGACTGAGGACAACAATTGTATTAATGATTTCTATGTTGAATGATTGAATTGATTTTTTTTAAATATAATAATTCCAATTATTCCAAAAGAAACTACTTAAATTAAAAAAAATAATAATAATTTAATTTAATTCAATATATTGATGTTGGTATAACAGAGCAATGCGTTAAAAGGCAACGCATTAAAAAAAAAGTATTGAGTTTAGAATATGTATTTTTTTAATGATTGGAAATCAGAATATCAAAAAACATTTGGAAAATATTCACGTTTTGTGATTTAAATATTTAAATAAATAATGAAATGCTAAAAAACTATTTAATGAATTTAAAGATTTAAATATCCTGAGGCTACTGATATACTTCCATAAAAGATTAAGATCGCAGCTGAGCGAGTAAATATAAACAAACTCTCTACGGGAAATGTAAAAACAGAACAAAGCTCAAACAATAAAGACAGAATAAAAGTAAAACCTGTATCCTTGAGGTCCGGAAGGTTCAAACATCCATCTCTTCCCTCAGGATCACCAGGAGAGGGCGCCACCGTCTGGATGACTCTCCCCAGCAGAGCGCTCGTGCAAAGGTGAGCCGGCAACCTGTTGGACGTGTCGCACCTCCACATGTCCACCGAGGACTTGTCGAAGGTCCCCCTGTAGCGACCCGACAGCAGACTGGTCTTGATCCACTGCAGGGGACGAAAGAAGAAGAAGCGAGACGTCAGAAAGTGACTCTTCGATTTCCCCCGAGCAGTGCTCGTCCATCACCTGAGGGGGTAAGGCGTTGCGGATCTTCTCCCACCCTGATCTGCTGGGGATCAAATGAGAGAAGAACTGGACGAGGGAGGAGGATTCGTGCTCGGTCACGGCGCCGAGGGTCTCCACTAGATTTTGGACGGCACGTACCAACACCTGTAGACTGAAGTCCATGTCGGGAGGAATATGATCTTAGTTTTGTGTCAAGAAAAATGGGACATTTTCTAACCTTTTGGTGTCGAGGGAGGTCAAGGTCAGTCGGTTCTTGACCCACTTGGCTGCACTCGGCAGGAAACCATCTGCCTTCACCTCGTACTCCGAGTGTTGGACCAGAGATCGGATTCCAGACGTACACACTTTCCTCAGCTTCTCCAAAAGTGAGTCTTTAAAGAAAACAAAACAGTTATTTAACCTTCAAATGAATCCCATTTCCACACAGTTACCTGACAGGTAGGTGTGTTTCTGGTCCTGAGCCGTGAGCTGGAAAACGGTGAAGAGAAGGTCCTCGGCCGAGAGCAGCAGGAGACAGTCCTGCACCGAGGAGAAGAAGGTGGAGGCCACGTCGCAGATGAAGGAGACCAGCGGGTCCATGTTGCCGGCGTCCGACAGCTTCTTGGTCTCGGAGAGGGTGGAGTGGAGCTTCTCCAGGATCTTCTCCATGTAGACTTCGCCGATGAGAGGTTCTGAAATATATACCAGTAGATCAGTGCCGTCATAAAATTGTAAAGGTCGAATCTTACATTTTAAACATTGCTAATTTTTATCATTTCATTAGTTTTGGGGAATAATTAAATCATTTCTATATTGAAAATAATGTTCAATTTGTTTTCATTGAATTCACTGATTTGTATATTGAAAATGTTTTATTTTTTTTATTTTTTTTACGCAGAGTTTGATATTCTAATTCCAATAATTATACATAACATTAATATTTTATTTATAGACTTTTAAATTAAGTATTGTCTGGTAGCATCATTATATTGACAATTTTACATTTTAAAGGCTGGGAATTGAAAAATATTGAACATTTATTTTTTATTCTTGTATCATTAATAATTAATTGTTCTACATTCAATTTTATAATTTTTAATTTGTTGCCTTTTTCGGTGTCTGCCGGCACTGTTATCCAAATGCTTTTATACATGTTAAATTTAAATGGCCAAGAATAAAAAAAAATGCTGAATTAAAACATTTTATTTATTAATTATATGAATAATCAAAACAAAAATGTATTAATTTTGAAAGTATTCAATTTGTTTAATTAAACTATTAAAAAACGGTTTATATGTGTAATAAATGTTTATAAAAATGCAAAATAATATATCCATTTTAATTAAATCATTAATTTAAATCATTTTTTTAATGTATTGCATCCGTTTTGTCTGCTCCCAAATTTTTCTTAAATTGAATTTAAATGGCTAAAAATTAAAGGAAATATTAACTTCATTTTATTTTTTTTAATTATTGGAATAATTATATCAAACTCAAAATTTGTCCATTTTGAAAATATTCATCATTAAAAAATCCAACTATTAAAAAAACTAATTCAAGCCATCAATATGTATAAATTATTGAATTTAAACATTTTTAAAATGCTAACAAAAAAACATTAATAAAAAAATGAAAAGTTTCAACATATAAAAAGTTAGATTTAACCATTCAATATTCTGATGGCTCTGATATACTTCGATACTAAAATATCACAATAACTCACATATACACAAAGTAACCATCACAATCCTCCATAATGTTCACTGTAACAAATGGCCAGTTAAAGAAACAATTATTCAGCTCATCCGTCTTTCTCCCAATCCTAGCGTTCCGCAGATTATCCCAGGTTTATACATTATTTTTTAACAATGCACGCCGCCGTCGTTTGCTCGGAAAAACTGCTCGGCTGCAGAAATGACGACAGAAGGATTCATGGCTTTATGGCTCCGGAGGCGTCGACTGCTGACTCAGCCCAGTGGACGTGATCTCCGAGCCAGAGCCGCTGACCTATGAGATTGAGTTCACCTGGAGCTCCTCTGACAAACTTTTTTTTACTGCTTTAAAAGTCAGAAAACCTAAATCAGAAGCTGCAACCTTTGGTTTCACAACATTAAATGACATCGAAACAAAAAGATTAATTGATTAACTGAGGAATGACAGGGTTTAAAAACTCAATAACACAAATAGCCAACATCTATTTGCGGTTTAGTTTGTGGGAACGATTGTCAAACAAACTGTCTTGTACTTGAAATACGAGTCTAAATGTGACATTTTGTTTTATAATCCCTTTAAGAAACTTTTTATCTTTCTTATCTTTGAAACTTCTGTTTTACTGTTGTCATTTTAACCATTTTATAATCTATGGTGTCCTGAAAGGCGCCTTATAAATACAATAAATTATTATTCTTATGTTCTTTTTATACTTTAAAACGAAACAGAAACTTTTTATTTATATAGTATTTACTCTTCCATAAGTCTCAGTAGGATTGTTGACATTTATAATCTTACTCACATCTTTATAAATCAGAAAATCTATCATTAATCTACTTTGAAGTCGGACGACCATCATGCGAGCGACTTTAAATGACTTTCCTGGGAAGATTTTGGGCTAAACACACGTGATTCAAAAGATATGGGGGGTTGTAATGAGCAAATGCCAAATGTGATCAGTGACAATAACACCAAGAGTTTTATCTTTTTAGTTTAAAACTAGGTAATTGAGAACTTCTTTACAGACAGACGGGAAAATGGTCAGTAATTCAAGTGTCGACACGTGGAAGCTTCACCTTGTAGTGTCGTCTCATAGGAACTAATAAAAAGGTTCAGTTGAATAAACCCGTTTGGAATTTGCTCCTGCAGACTTACTCCGATTTAAAGACTTTATACAGGAGCAAACATTGTCGTTGCTCAGACAAAGGAGAAAGAAAAAATGTTTTTACCATTGTTACGATGCTGAGAAAGCACCAGGCTGATCAGAGTCCAACTGCTGGGCGACGAAGAAGAAGAGGAAGAAGAACGTTCCACCTTGCAAAGCTCCTTCGTTAATCTCAGAAGTCGTTCCCCGAGAATTGAGCCTTTGAGCCAATCCCGGCAGCTCATGTGAGTCTCAGCATCAGCACAAGCCTGTAAAAGTATATATTTATATATATATACAGTATATATATCAATATTTAATAACAGGGTTTCAACAGTTTAAAGCAACTTTAATTTATGTTCCATTTAACATGAAAATAACAAATAAAAAAACACATTAACGATACAAACATTAGGGACAATCTCACTAAAATGTTTATCTTAACATAAAATAAACATGAACTGAAAAACTTTCCTTTGAATTACCACAAAATACAGCATTTTTTCGTGCAGAAAATTGTCATTTTAAAGTAAATAAATAAACGGTACTAAATATTTTCACATTTGAAACCAACATTATATTTTTTTTATGTGTTCTTTCAAGACTATTGAGAGACAATGTAATTTCAATCAAGACCTTATTCTTAGATTTATCTTAGATTCCTGAAGGAACCATGAATAAGAATATTTAATTTTAGAAGGTCATCTTTAGAGCAGTGGTCCCAAAGAGTTATTTGCCACTGGGCGGAAACAGAAAGAAAAAACTATTCATATAATATCATTTCTATTTATCATAACTGTCTAAAAGGAGTTGAATTTTTCTAAAAAGGTATATAGTAACTCTGTAGTAACATAAGTTTGTCACTCGTGACACGTCAAGACGCTGGTGTCACTGCAGTTTCCTCAAAAAATGAACTATTTTAAGTAGTGAAAATGAGTCAAACACAGACTTTATGTGATACATCATCAATAAAAAGCCGACATTAAACTGGTCCGAGGTGAAAAAGAAGTGATTTAGAGCACGTACCTTCTGGATGATCAGCAGGATAACGGCCCACTCCAGATTCATCTGTGGAGGGATTTAAGTTAAGTTACAGATCACACATAGACACGTATAAATTAGAATCTCTGGTTACCGTGGTGATGTGGTTAAGCATGCGGGTGGTCTCCTGCGGGCTGCAACAGTGGAGGGAGCTGAAAATCATCTCGACCAAGTGTTCCGTGTCTTTGCTCTTCTTCCCGGCGAGCCAGACCGTCACTCGCTCCAGCAGGAACTGGACGGCGGGATTGTTGGCGTCCGTCTTCTTCTCGCCGCCGCTCTCCTCTTGTAGGGTCTGAAAAAACGAAAAGAGTCTCAGTTAAGAGGCGGCAGAATGAAAAGAATCGATTCTTTCAAATCGGTCGTACGCTGAAGATCTTCGGCGTGTGGAAAGACCGCAGGAGACGGGAGAGGAAGACGAGATGCGGCTCAGAGTTCCTCTGGTCCACGTGCACCAGGCACAGGTGGGCCAGCTGGCAGACCACGTTCTCGAAATGTTGCGTCTGCGGGGATTCGAGAGCCGTTTCTTTCACGAGCGCTGAAGCCGTCTGGACGGGTTTCTCCGCAAAGTCTTTCTCGGTATCGGTCTTCTCCTCCTCCGATAGAGAGATCTTGACAGACTTCTTCTTCAGTAGGTTCTTGGCGGTTCTTTTCTCTGGGTATCTCATCACCTAAAGAGGAAGAGTTAAAAGGGAATCAGGGACTAGAAAAGATTTTATATACGAGCATTTTTTAAATAAAGAATCGTTGCACTGGTGCAGGAACAAGAAGATGAGGATGAAGACGATAAATACATTTATTTTCTTCCTCCTCATCTCTAAGAAAAATACTAAAAAATATTATTGAAACTGAAAAAAGGTTGAAGTCAATGAAGATTAAGGAAATAAATGACATAAAAAGAGATAAAACCGCTACAATAAAATTAAAAAATAATAATAATAAAGTCAGAAAATAGTTGAGGAATAGGAAGAAGCAGAAGTAGATCTAGATCTAATAGGTAAAGTGAATTAAGAGAAGTGGAAAAAAGATGAAACAAATGGAGGATGTGGTAGAAGTGGAAAAAGAAGAAGGAGAAGATGTAGAAGTTTGAGTAGAAGCAGTATGAGGAGAGAGAGAGAGGGTAGAGATAGACAAGATAATAGAGAGAAAAGACAGACAGAGAGAGGAGAGAGATGGAGGGGGGAAAAGTGGGAGAAAGGGGAAAGATAGATAGACGATGGAAAATAAAAGAGAGAGAAGGAAAAGAGAGGGAGAAGAGAGAAAGACAAGAGCGAGAAAGAGAGAGATAAGTAAGGAAGAAAAGAGAGGGGAATTGACAGAAGAGAAAGAGAAGAAAAAATGCAAGGGAAGAAGAGAGAAAGGACAGAAGAGAAGAGAGAAAGACGTGAGAGAAAAGTTGAGAGAGAAAGGACAAGAAAGAAGAGAGAAAAACAAAAGAAAAAGGACAAGACAGAAGAGAGAGACAAGACAAGAGAAAGGACAAAAGAGAAGAACGACGAGAGAGAGGAAGGACAAGAGATAAGAGAGAAAGACAAGAAAGATAGGAGAGAGAAAGACAAGAGAGGAAGGACAAGAAAAAAAAGAGGGAAAGACGAGAGAGAAAGACATGTTCGACAGAATATAGAAGACAGAAAGACATGAGGGACAGAAGATGGAAGACAGAAAGACATGAGGGACAGAAGATGGAAGACAGAAAGACATGATGAAGAAAGGAGAAAAAAGAGAACAGTTCACCTGCAACAAAGTAGAAATGCCGTCCAGAGCCTGCTGATCCGGCTGCTCCTTGTCAGTGTAGTTGACGCACAGAACACCCAGCTCTGACCAGAAGTCTGTCACGAGTGCTTGAAACACATCACTGTCTTCCCCGTCACTGATGCCTCTCTTCTCCCACGACACCAGCATCTCCGTGACCAGAAGGAACAGAGGTCCGTTCTGCAGCGACGCACTTCCAAGAGCTTTCTCCAGCAGCGGCAGCAGCTACGAGCAACAGAGTCAGCGACGCTCGTTTCATACGTGGAGCTGCAGCTTTACCTGTTCTGAGATCAGCATCGTTCGGATCTTCCTCTGAGCCTCGTCTGGATCCGTGTTCTGCAACACGGTGAACCTCAAACACTCCACTGTGGACGCGACGATGACGGCGCTCTCCGACGGACTGGAGTGTGCTCGCTCACTGCTGAGGCTGAAGCAATGGAAACATCATTTGATTGAATAGTTTTGAATGTTTAAAATGAATGTTAAAATTTAAATGTTTGGTTGTTTTTCAAATAATTTGGGGAAATAATGTTAGAAATAAAGGGAAATAATTGGGGAAAATCAATGGAAATAATGTGAAAATAAAGGGAGAAGATAAAGGGAAATAATTAGGAAAAATAAATAAAGATCATGTGAAAAAAAATGGAAATAATTAGAGAAAATAAATGCAAATATTGTAGGGAAATAATGAGGGGAAAATAAATGAAAATAATGTTGGAAATTAATGTAAATAATTAGGAAAAATAAATGTAAATAATTAGGAAAAATAAATGTAAATAATTAGGAAAAATAAATGAAAATAATTAAGAGAAAATAAATGAAAATATTGTAGGGAAATAATGAGGGAAAATAAAGGAAAAAAATGTGAAAATAAATGGAAAATATTAGAGAAAATAAATGCAAATGATGCAGGGAAATAATTAGGAAAAATAAATGAAAATAATGTGAAAATAAATGGAAATAATTAGAGAAATTAAATGCAAATATTGTAGGGAAATAATGAGGGAAAATAAATGAAAATAATGTGAAAATAAATGGAAATAATTAGAGAAATTAAATGCAAATATTGTAGGGAAATAATGAGCGAAAATAAATGAAAAAAAAGTGAAAATAAATGGAAAGAATTAGAGAAAATAAATGCAAATGATGTAGGGAAATAATTAGGAAAAATAAATGAAAATAATTGGGGGTTTTTTCACACAAAGTTTTTGGTTCCAATAAATGAAAAATAAATGTTCAAATTTTCTATTTTTTGTATTATTATTATTATATCATAGCCTTTTAAATTGAATTAATAAAATGTATCATAGAGTCACCAGACAGTACCAAACGAGTACCAAGCTACTTCATCCAACCGTCACATGACTAGTCTAGTTTGGAATTTAATTATTTTAAAAACAAAATGTAATGCTTCAAAATAAAAACATATACATGAAGTAACATGAAGCTAATTCAAGGGAGGTTTGAGGAGTGAAAATGTGTTCTTACCCGTCCAAGAGTGAGGAGAAGAAAGTGGTGAAGAAGTCCAAAGGAGGGTCAGTGACTTGTTCAGGCAGTTTACTGAGCAACGGCATCAGATTGGGATGCAGAGACTTGGCCATGCCTTTGCCTCCGTCTTTTAAAAGCGTCCACAGTTTCGGTAAGAAGCCTTTCCTCGCGTTGACGTGTGTCCAGCAGTCCTGGAAGAAAAAACGAGTCACGTCACGGCGTCGGGATGAAAAACAGGGTTTTTTAACACTCACGGCTATAGTGGACACAACGTGAAGAACCGCCTCCCAGACAGACGGCAGCACCAGAGGGTCCGTGTCGTCGATGCTGAGAAGGACGGCCGGACAGAGTCGAGGCGCCTCGGCCTGCATCAGCGCCGGCGTCAGTTCGCAGAGAGAACACAGCGTCTCGAAGAAGGCTCCCTTGACCTGCGGCCACACAGTAACAATACTATAAGACTCACTTTCAGGGTTTTTAAATATCATTTTAAATTACATTTAAGAACAAAATCGACAATTAACCAAAATTGACGAGTGACAAAAACACCACAGAAATTATTGATGCAACCATGGTTTTTGAAAAATCAAACCAAATACAGCAAAACCTCGTAGTGGGCGAGAAAATAAAAATCTATTTATTTTTATACAAAAATATTTTGGTTCATTATTCTATATCATTTTTTAACAGCACAGTTTTGATTTTTAAAAATGAAAAAAAAA
This sequence comes from Callionymus lyra, assembly GCF_982586985.1. Taxonomy (NCBI): domain Eukaryota; kingdom Metazoa; phylum Chordata; class Actinopteri; order Syngnathiformes; family Callionymidae; genus Callionymus; species Callionymus lyra. Next base: position 8,528,962 of record NC_141831.1, read on the forward strand.
CAGTTGTTTTTTTATCTATCTTTTTTGGTTTAATTATATTTTATATACAATATAAACTTTTTTTTTTTTTTTAATATTTCACAGGCAAATACTCAAGGCATTTGTTAATTTTTGTGCAGTTTCTAAAACTACAGCTAGATGGCAGCAGTCATTACATTCTCTGTAGCTATAGGAACATTGAAATCCCTCGAAAACCAAGCTGTGACTGAGGACGAGAGGATACAGACGAGTCCAGCAACTTTTTTTTAAGCGGATGCTTGGAAATCATCTGTCTTTCAGTCGTATTCATTCAGCCAGATAAGAGTCAGGAAATGTCGACAAAAATCCAGTGTAATCCGTAAAAATAAAAATTCAAGTTATGATGATGAGTGTTTTCAAATACATCAACTCAAATCGTATTGTGAGCTGAATATACAGAATCCAATGGTATCATTAGACAAGTGTATCACTACAGCCTTATTGCCTTGTACATGTTGCCTATAACCATATTCTCCAAGTTGGTCCGTAAACCATGTTAAAGTCGTCTTGTTAGTTCATCTATTGTGATGTTATTTTGTTGACAACTCATTAATGTTACCAGAAATTATGAGGTTTTAAAACCAACATGGAATCTTACTAACAATGTTTCCACATTTTAAGACTTTGACTTAAGAATTTGTAAATGTCAATAAAGGCAACACTTCACGTTTCTCATAACCACACCCACTCTGATGTGATTGGTCAAACATCAAGATTTGTCACCACGCGTCACCAATCCCGAAGTTTCCACCTCCAAGGGACTCATTGTATAAACAAAGTGGGGCATGATTACAGCTGGCTGGAGGAGGAGTGAAGCTATTATTCTTTCATAATGGACCCCGCTCTTGTAACCTCTCGTTTGCCAAGATTTCAGAGCAACTTTATAAATGAATATCGTCAAAACATGGTCATGATGAGGAACATACTGCATCTTGGAGAGAAACTTTTGAAACATGCGTGTCAGGAGAGTGCGAGTTTAACATTAGTTGACCTTTAAAAGGATCCATGGGAGCCTTCATTTTAAGTCGTCACTGTAATGCATCTCAGTACCTGTGGCGTTTTATGTTTGCTGAACTTCCAAAACTTCCCTTCCGTCACGAGCTGCGCCAGTCTGGGCTCCAAAGCCTCCCGCTCGCTCTGAGGCAGAAGCGACAGCAGCTTCTTCACTCCGAGGAGAGAGCTGGTGAGCATGCGCAGGAATTTCGCTTCCCTCTCCTCCTCCATCACACTCCTGATGAAAGGAAAAAAAAATTAAAATGTGATCCAAATGTTATTTTAACTTGTTTCAATCCGACTTACTGTGGGTCACTCAGTGTTTCTGCAGTATCCTTTAACAGAATGTCTTGAATGACCTGCAGGAGCATGAAAATAATCGTCGTCACTAAAGAACCGCATCGAGTCGATCACTAGTAATCATCACGACTCACGTTCAGGATCTCCTCCTTGCAGAAACCGAGCGCCTCGGGCTGTTTGGCGGGTGAGAACGCCGCCTGGAAGGCCTGGCAGGCGGCGGAGGCCGCGGGCGTGTACGTGTCACACTGGGACAGGATCCAGTGGCCCATCAAGCTCTTCAGGAAGGGGGCGAGGCCGCGACGCACTTTCAGCACCAGCTGCTCGAAGGCCAGTTGGGTGGACTCTCGGATTCTACGATCATGGTCCTGAAAAAGACAGGAGAGTTTAAAACATATGTATTTTCTGCAGTAAATTTACATAGTTCCCATCAGAATATCTCCTGCATTGATCCGGAATCACAACATTCAGATATTTAATCAAACTCTGAAAACATGGTATTTACACGGTACAAATGTCAGGTGAGAAATATATTCCCACACAAGAACAACCGCCAAAAATAATTAAACATTATTTCATTGTTTGATTCAAGTTTATAACAGGACATAATTATGGTAAGAAAAAGTAAAACTAATTCATATGCTTACGGAGATACATTTGATATAAATAGATAATATGTATATAATTACAAACAAGGTAAAAAAGAAAAAGAGGGATAATGGTAATACAACAATAATGTCAAGAAAATGGTTAAATATATAAAGTTCACTTGATATATGAAGATTTTAAATGACATAAATCACATTCATTTTTTTAAGACTTTGGATTTAAGACTGCGTAGGTTCATCCAGGTCCAGTGGTTTCAAAGAGAGTCTATTGTGTAGAGTTCTACAGTGCAGTTAATTCCAGTTCCTTATTTTCTAATTTTAATTTAATGGAGACTAATGTTAGAAATAAAGGAAAATAATTAGGAAAGAATAAATGGAAATAATGTGAAAATAAATGAAAATAATTTAGGAAAATAAAGGGAAATAATTAGAGAAAATAAATGCAAATATTGTAGGGAAATAATGAGGGAAATTAAACGGAAAAATTAGAGAAAATAAATGAAAATAATGTTGAGACATAATCAGGAAAAATAAATGAAAACAATGTGAAAATAAATGGAAATAATTAGAGAAAATAAATGCAAATATTGTAGGGAAATAATGAGGGAAATTAAACGGAAAAATTAGAGAAAATAAATGAAAATAATGTTGAGACATAATCAGGAAAAATAAATGAAAATAATGTGAAAATAAATGGAAATAATTAGAGAAAATAAATGCAAATATTATAGGGAAATAATGAGGGAAATTAAATGAAAATAATTGTTTTTTTATTATTATATCATAGCCTTTTAAATTGAATTAAAAAATGTATTATAGAGTCACCAGACAGTACCAAACGAGTTATTTATTTTTTAATTCATAAATGTAATGCCTTTTGAGACTTACTAAGGATCCTGAGAACCCCTGAGTTATCTATCATAATCTCAGGTTCTACGAATTGGTGCGAAGCCCTCTAACGGCTTCGCTATTGGTTTAAGACGAGGTGGAGCCTCAGGGTAAACCAATAGCGAAGCCGTTAGAGGGCGGAGCACCAATATGAAGTAGAACCCATCGTTTTGCTCACCACTGATATCTTGCAGTAAATTCTGGGCCAGTAAGGCAGCACCCCTTTCACATCTTCAGCATCCCGTTCCTGACACATGGCCCCAAAGTCCTGGACTGCCTTTGGATCAGTGAAAAACAAAAACAAACTTTTATCATCTCGTACAAAAAAAATGTTTCTTAAAACACTTCCGAGAGTTCAGCCTCACTTTTAGCCTCGTGACCCCATCTCTTTTGGACAGTTTCCTCAGGACCAGTCTGAAGTCAGCGTCCACCAGGTTGTCGATCTCTTCGGCTCCATGGATGGCAGGAACATAGCTCAGGTCGGACGTGATCGACGTGTCAAAACCGACGAACCCGGGGATGACGCCTCCTTCCCGGGTCAGAACTTCGGCAGCCCGGCCACTGCTGGAAGGCTGGGGAAATAAAAAATGAGCGGAAACACGCATTTAAATGAATTGAATGTTTTAAACGTCATTTAAACGAGAAATATAGCGGGAAAGTAAAGTAGCTTCCTGAAGCTAGCTAGTGTTAGCTGTTTACATTTAGGTCGGCGAACAAAATGTCAACTATTTAAAAGGATTTAGAGTTTATATTAAACATTACACCTACCCGAACGTTCCCCTTTGTTCGCTGCTTATTCTTTCCCCCCATGACTCGGTCCAAACATGTACGCTGTTCGGGAAAAATGAGCTGTAGTTTAGTGCGTTGAGTCACACATGGACCGAAGACTACAACTCTCAGTGACCCGGAAGTGATCCGAGTTATACCGGAAACACGAAATGAACGTAAACAAAACAGAAATTCGTGATTTTTTTTTCTTTACGATTTATTGTGAAACACACGTATTGCCGAAATAGAGAAACGATTTCATGTTAAAATATTAAACTTAAATAATTGATTTGCAAAACAACAGTTTTCGGCTCACACTTGTCAATAATGATCACTTGAATTTAAATCAGTAACTTAAATAAACACGTATTAGGTTCATTTTGTATGAAATAAAAGTGATATAAAAACTTAAAATCAGAAGCAAAAAAAAACAAAAATAATTAACATCTTGTCACAATCTAAAAAAGGAATTTTTTGTTTCTCCGAAATGACTTTTAAATAATGTAATGTAAATAAATAAACATCTGTAATACATACATATAACATAACATATTTATATCTTGCTATATTAAAAGAGTGATTTGTGAAAATACAGTCTTGAAAATAATAACATATCAATGTACAAGAAGAAAACAAATCAGACCAAACAAAGAATGCCATGAGTTTTGGAATTATAAAATATTTAATGTACGTTATTTTCACACAAATCAAATACATCGATAGACAATTGTGTTTTTTATAAGCCGTTAAACAAAGCTGGCGATCTAATCATTCTCACAATCATGGCTTCTGGTGCGGAGGTAACGTGTGTGTGGAACAAAGTTTGGACTGCTAGATGTGGAAATGATGAGTAAAACTGACACATAAAACTATGAATAACCCTTTAAACAAATCGTTTTTAAAATAACTATTTATATAAATAATAACCCAATTGTTTATTTGACATGTATCTGTCAGGTAAAGACTGTATTGCTTCAACGGGATTATTTAAGTTAATATTTTAAATATTACACTAAGTCGTTGACTTTTATTTCCGCGCATATCACTGAAAATACTTTAAAAAATAAATAAAGAATAAACTATTTTTATCCTTCACATAACTGCTTAAGCATCTCAAGGGGCACATCTAATAAGATGATTTAAAAAAGAAAAAAATATTATAAGTTATATAAACATTGTTTATTTTCCACAGCTGTCTCAGATATTTTACGATACACATTTTTTATTATCATTATTATTTCTTCTTCTAAGCCTGGTGGAGTGAACAACGTGAACAGCGTTAGTTCTAATCCTCTAATAGATAAATATTTATTTTCACAAATTGAAAATAACGACCAAACGATAACTGAAAAGGCACCTCCAGGCGAGCACTTCACCCAAACATTAGGACAAACCATCCACGTGAGACAATTTTTAAGACGTTAACAATAACAAATTAGAGCAGAAGAAGTTACCGAAGACGTGACCATCGAGGATTGTTACTCAGAAAGTCTCTTGCATGTCAATCATTTAGTTCCCTGATCGTGCGTCAGTGAAATAAAGGGAGATATTTTGAAGAATTCTTAAATACATTTGAGTAAATGACCTTATATGATGAAGGTTGTCATGACGACGAATCTCCCCAGTTATTCAACTACCCAAGTTAATGTGACTTATTTGAAATAACCTTAATTGTCTCCATCATGAGCCTTAAATGAACCAAATCTTAATTACATCAATTCCCAGTATTAACGTTCCTATTCCCACTAGTTTCCATGGCAACAATTTAACAACTTTAGTTCAACCAAATGCACCACTGGAAGTGCAGACTTCCTTGATTTTAAAATGATCAAAACAGTCATAATGTTTCTCATTTTGGAACAAGAAGTGAAAGTGATCCATTTAGAGTCGATCGCCACTGAATCGCTCAAGTCACGAGCATCGTTTTGCTGTAACGCGGATCCAGTTTGGGTACAAAGTTATTAAAGTTCTTTGAGGCGTCGGTGCCGAAAACATCCAGAACCTTCCTGTTCATTAGAGCGAACCTGGGAAGAGAACAAAAGTCAAGAGAAATTATGTTATTTCATCATGTTTGTTCCATTGAAGCAATACGACAGAAATAATAAACAATTTCCCAAAGGAGACCTCCTGAGGGATCAATAAAGTTTTACCTTACCTTACCTTACCTTAAATACATGGAAGTATTTCAGTCAGTTCAGTAAATGTTTCATCAAATTTAATTGAAAATTAAGAATGTTGAAACCTTTTTTTAAGCATCGAAATATTATATTATATTATTATTATTATCCAATATTATGAATAATTAAATTAAATAATTATTGATAATTATATCAATATCAATATATAATTATATAATTAATAATATTCAAATTTCAAAGGCTGCACACAATCATCACATTGATCCAATTAAAAATAATCTATTTTGAATTATTAGAATTTAAATATTAACCTATATGTGTAAAAAAAACAAACAAGTTAAATTATTCAAATAAAACAAATTCAACCTTTAAATACAGAAATTACTAAAAGTTGTGAATACAAAAAAAATTCAAATAGATTAAAAATAATTAAAATTAGCCAAATTTCAATATTTGTATTTTTTAAGCATTTAAATTCGATAATTATATTGAATTAAAAAAACAAACATATTTCAATGAAAATGTAAAAAGAATTCAAAATGAATGATTTTATATTGCATAGAGTTTGATATTGTAAGTTTAATAATTCAAAATACATTTATTAAATTAAAAAAAAAAATGAATTTTTATGTTAAAAAAGCTTAAAAACAATGGTAATCTTTTCTAAAACATTAAAACTATTCTCCCCCTAATGTTGAAATAGTGCAACTACGCTTTCCTAAATTCTGTTTCGCTCTCGTTGGGTCAATTTACACATTTTAATCTTTGGCGAAAATCCTAAAAGTGCATCCTCTCGTACCTGCCCTGCGTCAGCCGCAGCAGAAACTTCCAGTAGGAAGGTCGTAGGTTCTGCACCTCCATCACAGCCTGCATGACAATGAGTCGATAAACTCAAAGACAACAAGAGGGTTTTTGTTTGTTCGAGGACTTACGGCTTGAAAACAAATGGCGGTGGAGACGGCGTAGAGAATGGTGTCTGCACAGGGAATGTAGGGGAAGTGTCCGGCTTCGATGCCCTTGAAGTACAGAGTCTGTGGACGGAGATAGTGTCGTTAATGATCAACAGGTGGGGATGTTAAAGCTACAAATGTCTTTTTACCTCCATTAACTTGCTGAAGAGATACATGGAGACTGTCGTGCTTTTGCAGAAGAACATCGACGTTCCGGCCAGGAAGCCTAAAATGGAGATAAGGATCAGAACCCAAAACATACTAGTTTCACCTTGTTTTTTTTGGTCTCACCGGCGACCAGAGCGTGGAGCTCATCGTCGACGTCTCTCGACCAGCGCAGCAAACAACTCGTTCCCTGAGGAAAGTTTAGGAAACTGAATTTTCAAAGAGCTAAAGCCTTGATTTGTTAGACACAGAGCATCACTTAAGACACATTTTAGTGTTCGTTTGGGTCACATTAGCAATGAAAACAGAGCAAAACATACATAAATTGACTGGTATTATTTAAAAATGCACTGAAACCACACATTACTTTTTCTTTTATTGAGCTTTTTATTACATATTTTACATAAACATGCATTTTTCTCTGCTTTCTTAGTGCAACAAACTAATAATTCTCAAAAATCAACTTGTTGTTTTACATTTTTGGTGATGGTCTGATGAAGCTTCATGAAGCAGTGTCATTATTGTCAGAGTCCACTAGATGGCAGTCCCTGCACTATTTTCATTTGTTTTGAACAGCTGTTCTAATGAAACATCACATCATTTTTAAACTGATGGCGCCACCTACTGACCTCTAAACAACATGACACTGTTTCATGAAGCTTCATCGGACCATCACTTTTAATTTTTCACATTTATTTCACCTTATTTTTCTTCATTTAATTTCACTTTGTTTCTCTATATCAACACTTTTCACAAATATTATTTTGAACTTTTCTTTTTCATTTTACTTTTGATAAACAGAATTTAAATAGATTAAAAACATACGTTTAACTCATAATTTTAAATAAATATGTAGTACAAAGTGATGGAATAAAGTACCTTGTAGATGCTGACAAAAGAGCCCAGAAAGGCTCCCAGTTGGAAGTTTTCTCTGTTGTAGAAGAGCGAGAGAAGCCGGGAGGGTTTGGAGAAGACTTGCCTGAAGCCTGAGGTCACTTTTATGCCACACTGGATCGCGTAGCCGAGACTGAACATTCGAATAAAACCCTGCGGAAATTAAAAAAATATATAAATAGAAAAAAATTGGCGAAACCCTTTTTTTAAAACCACTTTCAACATGTTAAAGCAATCTTACTTTAATACAATAAGAAATGCAGTTGTCGTGGTAATGTTTGCAACATCTGTGTCTCGGGCCGCGCTTGCATCTGAAATACAAAAGATAAAGACAAGATAAGAGAAGATTAATTTGTCTCAACAGTGGTGGCACAGCAGCAAGATGTTAAGAATAAAAAAAGATTATTAATATATATATGCGATAATAACAATTACAAAAAGAAAACAAGTACACACATGTATTCATTAGACTATTTTCATTCATAACTTTTTAAAAATACAAATATATATACCTGTTTTTTTTGTTTTTTTTATGAATAGTAATTTATATTTTTACACTTACATTGAATTAAATAAATTCTCCATTTGACAAGGAGTGATTTTATATTTATTTCTAGTTAAATTGATTAATTTGTATGTTATTTCCGTTCCCATTCATGCATTTATTACCTTTATAAAAATACATTATATATATATATATACACACATTTAAAATATATTTAATCTATTTCCAAATATATTAATTTTCTCCTTTACATTTTCTACTTATTTTTACTTCCATTAAGTGTCTTATTTATTTCTAATAATGGCACGTTCAGCACATATTTAAACGGAACACAGGCTGATTTGACTCAAGATAATAATTCGAGAAACATATTCTAAGGTCAATTTATCGTGTCGTCAAACACTATGGGTTGGTTTTGTTGAATGTTTATGACAAAACTACAATAGTAAAAATACAACAATAGAAATAATAAGAATTATTATAACATAATAATGAAAGTATAATTATTTTTAAAAAAAGAAGAAAAAAAATACGTTATTTATGCAGAACTATTTTGCTCTGCTTGTGTCGTCTTACATGGACTCCAGGAGCTCCCTGGTGTAGGCACTCATGGTTTTCTTCCTGGAAACAGATCCTTCTGTCGACCCTTGTGAGGCTTCAGGTTCAGCCACGAGCTCCTGAGGTCTGGCCTCGGCTGGGATGGAGTGACTCGGAATCTCTTCTTTGCCGATAATAAACCTGAGGAAGAGGAATAAAATGATGAGTGCGAGAACACTAACAAAAATAGAAAAAATCGACACTTACTTCAAGGCTGAAAATGTGAATCCTTTAAGACCATCTTTGCTCCTGTAGATGAAAAACATAATTCATAACATCTCGAATAGATGCAGGTCAAGGGTCAGGGTCGCTCACCTGAAGAAGAACATGTATAGAGAGGCTGTGATGCAAAACAAGAGAACCTGACGGGAAATAAGAAGAAGAAGAGACGTCAAAACATTCCTTACTTTGAACAGATGGAGATTAGAATAATCCACCAAAAACCAACAGGTTTGTGAAAATGTTGATACACATATATATCATGATTTTTCACGGCGTTTTATGTTTTGTGTTGCAATAAAACTTCTGGCGGCTAGATGGCAGCAGTCATTAGTCGTCCACAGCTAAAGTACAATAATGACGACTGAGGACGAGAGGATACAGTGGCTCCAGCAGCTTTGAAAGCCGGTTTTTGGACATATTTTGGTTTGAATACAAATGAAAGCAGTAATGACTTCGTCAAGAGTCGTGTGGTCTGTAAATTCTGCAACACCAGAGTCAAGTACTCAACAATACTACAAATATATACTTGTTACTACAGTATCACAATACATTTTATTGTTGACCCTGTATCCTAGGTGTGTTAGAAAACATAGATAAGATGTATCGCAATATTCAACAGCACTGTAGCAATTCAAATTAAATAAATCATTTTAAAAATCATGTTTTAATTTTTACCATAGTCTTTTTCATGGTGACTGAGGACGAGAGGATACAGTGACTCCAGCCTCTTTTAAAGCTATTGTTTGGACATATTTTGGTTTGAAAACAAATTAAAGCAGTAACAACTTCGTCAAGAGTCATGTGGTCTGTAAACACAAGACTCGACAATACTACTAATATATCCTTGTTACTACAGTAGCACAATATATAAATAAATCATATCTTTACACCTGTATCATGATACGCATCGCTAGACTTGACAGTACACGACTCTAAAGAAAATAAATGTCTTCAAGTATCAGTTATTAAAATGAATTATAAATACGATTAGATTCATATTTGACTGCTTAAAAGTTAACTTTTAGTCGTTAATAAACACAGACAGGCAAGAGTTTTAATGGCTGAATAAATGTTGCTGGAAGGAACAATTTTCAATCTCTTAAAAAGTGATGCATCGACCAATTCAAAGTTACATGGCGCAACATTAGAAATGATCACAAACATATCACGATATAATACCAGAGTTACGGTTTAGGACGACAGATTGAACACAAAACTCAAATTCCCTCTTACCTCGCCGTGTTTGACGGGCGTGACGATGCCTCGCGTGACTGCCATGCGAAACAAGGTCTCGGTTGCCTGACGACAAAATTACACAAGGATTAGTTGTGTTGCGCTTAATTGGGCTTTCCTGGCATGAGAAGACAAGAAGTTTCTTACTAGATTCGCCATGTATATTGTCAGAAGTCCTCTCCTGGTGGAGGTGGAAAACAAACATTAAACTTTTGTCTTAATCTTTAATTTTAAAGGGCAACTAATTAAGTTTCAAATGTTGAAATCTTCCTCTCCAATATGCCGTCAGTCCCTCATCATGACCTTGTTTTGAACTTGTTACCTTATAAAGTTTGTCTGAAATCTGGACGAACGAGAGGTTACAAGAGCGGAGTCCATTATGAGGTAATAATGGCCTCACTCCTCCAGCCAGCTGTAATCACGCCCGCTTTGTTTATATAACGAGTCCCCTGGACTGGTGGAAACTTCCGGGATCGATGACGCACGGTGACAAACATTGATGCTTCCCAGCAGAGTGGGTGTGGTTATGGTAAACAAGATTACATCTCCAGAAAAGGGTGTTTTCAGTGGGGTAAGATAATTTTCTAATGTAAATATTTCAATGTAAAGAGAGTTTTGTACAAACACACACTCACTTATAAGTAATATAGAGATCCGAGATAAATTTAAGCGACAATTAAACCAACACATTAGTTGCCCTTTAAAGCTAATTTTGTTGAAAAACAAGCCGATTTAGAGACGTATAAAAAGGGCAGAAGACTGACAGCGTACCTGTTTTTTCTCTCCAGAAGGATGGCGATGTAGGAGGCGGGCAAAGCCGAGCCAAAGCCAGCCGACCACGAGTTAAATCCCCCCAAAAGTTTCCTGAAAATGTAACTTTATTTCAGCCACTGCAATGCAAGTCAGTCGACATCATTTAAACCTTTTTTTCTAATGTATTTTCATTGAATTACTCTTGCATCACTCTTGCATGTTTATACTGATTAAACAAGTGGTGAACATGAAATAATCAAATTTTCATGACTACACACACACACACTAACACACACACACACACACAAGTGAGGCTCTGTAGCAACAGCAGCTGGAAACAAAGGGTTTTTTGATGTGAAACAAAAAGTGATTCATTAGATCTTTGCCTCTGTCCAACATGCTCTTTCACAGCCAATAATACCATTGCTCTTGGTCGTCAAGATCGGTTCTAAAAAGGAGGTTTTCTAATCGTACGTTTATAGTTTTGTAACTCTTGACAGTTGCATAAAAACAGTTGAAAAATGTTTCATTGGTTTAAACACGTTGAGGCTCAGGGCTTGAAGCTCAAGTCAATATTTGCTCAAGCGTTTAAACATTTAAATTTGTAACGTTTTTATTTAAAACAACCACCTTGATCATAACAAGAGAAGGATAACGACAGTATCGAGTAAAAAAAAAAAGTGCGGTGATCTCACCTGAGGATGCAGAAGAAAACGATATAAAGTCCTCCATTCGCAGTGAGGAAAGATGTCGATCTCAAGATCTCTGGAAGAAGCTTTTTGACGTAATAATCCTTCTTCCTTCTCTTCAGAACAGCTGCTATCTAGAAGTTAAAAAAACAACAAACAGAAAATTCACAAATAAAAGAACACGAGTCGTAGTTCACGTACATTTATCAAGTATATGCCATTTGATGGTGATGCATCTTATTTTATTTGGATTTATTGTATTTATTTATAGTATTATAGTTTAATATTCCTGTAAAGTTTTCTGATTCTGAAGTACACAGGCCGGAAATCTCTGAAAACATCTCCGAAGTAGAAGAAAATTCCCTCACAAAACATATAAGCCAAATAAAACCTTCATTTAAATGTTCATTCGATTGAGTTAAATCAATTTTAAATGCTTTATGTTTTCATTACTGTATATTTAAAGAATTGTTTGTGTGTTTGTTCAATCTGGGCACTTAATTATTTTAGTTTGTTTATGCATTTTTTGAGATCAACATTTGAATTTTAATCATTATTAAACAATTAATTAACAATATTTTACATAATGGAACCAATTTTTACCAGTTTCAAGCTTCGCAATGATGACAACCTTTTTTTTTTTTTCTTTTTTTTTTAAATGGGGTAAATATTTGAAAAGTCATGACATTTTGAAAGTCTGATTATAACAAAAATATCCTTAATAAAATATTGACATTGTGTCAGAACCTCGTTAATTTTCCGCAGTTTTAATAATCCATTACTATTTTTTATATATATATATATTTATCACAGAAAAAACAATACTTATATCACTGGGATCATAATAATATTGGTTCCATTAGAATAAAAAGTGTTTAAAAAGATGTGACGTAAAAAAAAAAGCAAAGTTTTATTCCAACCCAAGTTTAAAAAGTCTTGTTTACGACACTTCTTCTCAGTTACTGCACAAGTCGATGAACTTTAAACTGGAGCTCAGTCCGCTAATCCCGTCGAGCTAACCCGAGCTAACTTAAACCCGGATTTTAACCCCAAATTCCAGCACCGGCGACAGCTTTTACCAGGTAGAGAGGGGCGTAGATTTTGAAGGAGACCTCCAGCGCACTTCTGGCCACGTCCAGGGCGGACTGCACGCACGACGGGTCCCATGTGTGGCCGATCTCGTAGCAGTCGTGAGGGATCTTGCTGAGAGCAGCCATGACAGGCGACGGTCGGTCGGTCTGCCGGAGGGCGGGAGCGCGCCTGCGTGCGCGGACACGAGAGACGACGTCATTTATTATTAAAACGTTTGTTGACTTTGGCTGAATCTCAACTTCTTGAATGTTTTCTTACCTGTAATACATCCTTATTCTTACAATAAAACATGTGTAATTTAGAATTAAATTAAGTAAATGCGATTTAAAATGATTCACAACATGTATCCCTTTCGTATTTACATATATAGATTAATTCAAATTAAAACGTAATGTTAATTCTGTTAAAGTGAAGAAGATCATTTGTTTTTTTCCCTATAACAAAAATATACTAGGAGGATTTAGAGGTTTGATTTTCTGGTTGTTCTCAGTATTAACTTTAAAGTATATACTTTATTAAATATTTTTTGATTGTTTAAGTGCTTTGTGACCCTGGTCTGGAAAAGTGCTATATAAATAAAAATTACTTACTTACTTACTTATAGCGACTTTAATGTTACACCTAAATTCCAAATTCATATACATATTTTGTATACTCGACATATAGATAAAACATAATTATAATCTTATCAATATTTTCATCATCCTCAGCAATTATTATATTCACAAATCTCAACTTCAAAAAAAGCAAAATGTGAATCGATTTGAAAAAGTATTTTAAAAATGTCAAATTGTTAGTAAAAAAAAAAGAAAAAGGAAAATTATTAATTTGATTTAACTTGTCTCCTTTGCGTAGCTTTGTGTTTTCTCTTTACCTTTTTTTGTGAGCAAATTAAAGGTGTATTTTACTTTAATTGTATTTATTTTTACGTTATTATCTTTCAGTATGTGGTCCTTTGTTTGGATCGTGTAGTCATTGTGTTTAGGATGAATTGTACGTCTTCTTCCAATATTTAATAACAACTAAAATGTAAAATAAATACTGAATCAATTAAATTGTGTGTCTCTAAACTCATAGACAACCCCAAACATATTTAGAGTACAATTGAATGATAATAATGATTGTGAAATAGTACATTGTATTGATTATTAAATCTAAATTACTAAACGCCAATTTTACATTTTATTTACACGTCAAAACATTTAAATTAAAAACACACGAGACGACCAAAACATATATAAACATAACTTTTGTTATTCGTGTTTTTTTGGGTTCCTGTTGCTTTCGCTTCTCCAGAAAATAATGATTCCTTTGAGGTAGTGATATTTTGGTTTAACTGTGGTTTTGCAAGAGGATTCTGAGGCTGAAGTGACATTTAACAAGCTATTATTATAAATGAGATGCTTCTCTCTCTGAATCACTCAAAACAAAATGATATTTCTCCAAATCTGTATCATAAAACGATTGATAACTTTATTTTGTGAAATATGTCCATTTCCGGCCACAATTGAACGTCTTCAATTCGACCAGCAGGTGTCAATGTTGCGTCTGTGTTTAAAAGTGATATAATGGCTAATAATAGAATTGTTTTTAAATCAAGCAAAGCTTGGATATTGCAAAATAAATATATATTGTTGTATCATAGAAAGTAAACTATTGTATAATTTAATTAGTACGTCAATAAACTGTTTGTTTGAGGACTTCTTCTTCGTAACTTCTTACTATTTATTTCTACGTTTCTCCTTTTTTTGGTGGAAAATATATGGTTTTTATATCATATTTCTAAATGAAACGTATTTTAAATTAAATATATTACACAATAAAAGAGAGGATGTCATTGCATAACCACTTTAATTCATTATTAGATTTGTTTTTTTGTTATTATTATTATTATATAAAATAAAATAAAAATTTCGTTTCTTAGCAATATTTAAATCAAGTTAAGTCTTCCCATCTTTTTATTCGTCCCTTCTGTTTTTATTTGTTCAGGCTTTTCCTTGATTTTCTGGAACTCCTGTTGTGTTATCAGTTTTATTTTTAACCTTTAAAGTATATACTTTATTGAATATTGTTTTGATTGTTTAAGCGCTTTGTGACCCTGGTCTGGAAAAGCCCTATATAAATAAAAATGACTTACTTAAATGTGAATTGATGGCAAGTCAATTGAAAGAAGGAACAAAAACAAAAACAAAAAATAAGAGAAACATGTGTCACATGCAATATATAAAATAATAAATAAAATATGATAAAACCCCCAAAAACCTAAGGAACATATTTAATAAATTGACATTAAAAAAGGAAAATGTATTGAAATGTATTTGGATTTTTTTTTTTAATGAATTAAATAATAAACACAATTTAAAAACACAACAAAACACGCAGGTCTTTCAACTTTTTAATTAATCATCTTTAATTTTAATTTCGACAGCGATTATAAAGAGTCTCTGAGCTCCTGAGTCAGCGATCAGACATAAGTGGCTTCATTTCATTTCCCTGCTGCAGGATTCGAACCTTTTTTTTTTTTCCCTCTGCAACAACAAGGCGGTTGTTATCATCACAGGGTGAGAGGGGGAGGTTCTCTCTCTCCCTCCCTGTCTCTCTCTCTCTCTCCCTCTCCCTGTGAAAAGCCCGACTGTCTCACCCTCCACACCAGTCTCTCACACAAGTCGTCTCACATTCACATCGGAAAAAAAAAAAAAAATCTCTGCAAGAAAATCTGCTCCGAGGATGTTCTGGTTCCTGCAGCTGCTGCTGCTGCAGGTTGTCGCTGGTGTTGCTCAAGGGCAGCGCGGCAGGGAGAGAGTTTACTATGTCGGTGTCATTGAGGAAAAATGGGATTATGCTCCGAGCAAGAAAAACCTGCTGACCTCGGTCAACATCGAGGATGACGAGTGAGTTCAATGAATTAAAAATAACAATAAATAATATTGTATTTATTTTATTTTGTCAATTTAAAAAAACTTTTATCGTTTTTAAAAAAAAAAAAAAAGTGTGTCATCGTGTCTGGATGTCATCGACCGTATGTCTAGACCTTTTTTTGTGTGTTATTGTTTGTTACAAACATGTGTATCCAGAACAGTGTGCATGCGTCATCAACAATGGACGTTAAATCTGATTTAATTTAATAAAGATTTCTTTAAACATTTTATATTAACTAATTTTACTTACCAATCTTTATAGTAGTTTAAATACGACTTAATATAAGTTTAATTCACGTTTATTGTTCAATGTAAATTAATACGTTAAATAACGTTAAATACATAATATGAATAGTAATAAAGTAAGCCTGCATGTATATATATTTTTAAAAGGATCAATACAACAAGGAATGTTAAAATATAGCTATAAATTATAAATAAATATGAAGGTTTCAAAATAAAAATTAAATACAAGTTTATTTTACTGACGCAAAGTGTATCAAAGTTGAATGAAAAACTCGTGAATTTCTTCTTATTCCGCACAAATGTCTGTGGTTGAAGTGAGTCAGAAATAAGGAATTGAGACGGTGCTGTTGAGCAACACTATTACACTTTGATCATGGGTTTAAAAAACATTTGACAACTTTTTCAAACAATCCTTCCATCTTTGCTACAATAAAGAATGCAGGGAATAAAAAAAAGAATGAATTAAAATAAAGTAATTGATGATAAGAAGGAATTTATTACTTTTTAATTAGTTTTTTATTCAGTATTCTGTGACTAAAGTAAAACAATGGAGTTGTGTAAAGCTCCAGCAGCATCCAAGGACATGTTTTATTGTGCAACACTGGAATTTCCTGACCTTGCCGGACATGAAGAGGGTTTTTCCTGCCGGAGTCGGATTTATCGTAATGTCACCTGGCAACAGGACAAACCACTGAGAGGAAAACATTTGACTGTTTTCACCACTTTCTCCTCAAATTCCACTTTTTTTTTTACTCCTTCAGTTTGGTTTCACTTTTCATTCGGGTTCCCATCCATGTGTTGTCAGACATCAGGAAAGTTGTGTAGTTACGTTTTTATTTTAAAGTGGTATTTACCGCAGCGGCGGGAAAACCATTTGTCTAAACACGTAATCGAAAGATACACAGAGAAGTTTAACAAAATACAAATTAATTAAACAACATTAAAGCTATAATTAAGGGGTTTTATAAACAAACTTTTGGATGTTCTGTCAAGTAAAAAATAAAAAAGGTCCTTGTAATAACAATACGATTTTGGAATGCTAATGCTAATGCTAATGCTAATGCTAATTATAATGCTAATGATGTTCAAAAATGTTTATTTTCTCCGCAGAAATGCTTCCGTGTTCCTTCAAAATGGACCGTATCGTATCGGCCGCGTCTACAAGAAGGCGATGTTCAGGGAGTTCACGGACGCCACCTTCAGAACCCGAGCGCCTCGCCCCGGCTGGCTGGGCTACCTGGGCCCGGTGCTGCGGGCCGAGGTCGACGACGTCATCGTGGTCCACATGAAGAACTTCGCCAGCAGGAACTACTCCATGCACCCTCATGGGGTTTTTTACGACAAAGATATGGAAGGTAAACTGTCGAAAAGCGCTATATAAATAAATATTACTTACTTACTTACTTACTTATTATGGTCTGTTATGTTTTAATTATTTTAAATTGTTAACAAAAGTTTAAATTCAAAAGCATAAACATGATGCTAAAATATCATAGTAGAAGATATTTCTATGATTAAAAGAATACAGTAGTTTAGAACGTATTTCAAAATGCTTTTATGAAAGTATAAAGTAAATTTTATAACATTTATTTAATATACATTTAAAATCAAATTATTAAAAAAAAAACACAGAAAAAAATAATGTGAAACTTTGTTTTTGTAAGTCAAAGACTAAAAGAGAAAATAGGAGTTGAAGTACAGTAAGAAAAAAGTTCAAAGTAAGTTGTCACTGAGTTTATTATTATTATACTTCGCAATATATGTGAAGTCAAGGGGGCCACAAATGGCCCTAGGACCACACTTTTAAAAAGAGGAAAATGAGATTTTTGTGTAGTTTTGTTTTCTCATTCTGTTTTTTGTCATTTATAACAAATACTGTAAACATTTTAAAAGTATCTTTACTATAAGAATATAAAGACAAAAAACAGGATCATTGACTGAATGAAAAGTCACATTTTACTAGACAATATTATTAAAAGTACAAATTTGTTGTTATAAGTATGAGTACTGATGCTTTAACTGACAAAATACCTCAAACTCTGAAGTGACTTTTGTTTTGTTCAACAAACTTGTTCTCACTTGTTTTGTTACTGCTCGGTTTTGCAACGTCTCTTTTCCAGATTCCGGGCAGAAGTGAGACTAAATATTTATTTTGTCATGAGCACGACTTTAACCTCTTCATGCAAAACTTCCCACTTTTGGTAAGAATACTTTGAAGAGTCCAGAGGTTATTCGTGATGTCACCATATTTGTTCAAATAATATTCCAACCACAAAAATATGGCAGTAAATAACAGTGCCATCGGAATATTTCCAATTTTTACATTTTTATTTAAATGTTTTTAAGGATTTATTTATTTTATAATTTAATTATTTTTTATATATATATTGAAAGGTTGAATTATTATGCTTTTTAATAACTTCATTTAAAAAAAAGGATTCTTTTAAACACAGTTTGATATTTTATCTCTAAAAAACCTAAAAAATACATGTTTTAAATGATATACTTTTTTATTTGTAACCTTTTAAATTCAGTAAAGAATCATTGTTGTCATGGTGCGACCAGACATTACCAAAAGAGCACCGAGCGACTCGACCGATCACATGACAGTCGGCGCTTCGCGTGATTGGCCGAGAGTTCGATCAATGTTTCGACATTTAAAAATTGTTAAACTAATCGGAGTTTAAGCCAATCGCGCGACGCGTAGATGATCAGGTGACGACGTAGACTCGCAAGATCGAGTAGCTCGGTACTCGTTTGGTATTGTCTGGTGGCACAATTATACCAACATTTTGTTATTGAATTTAAACGGCTGTAATGAAAAACAATTGAATATATACGATGTATTTTTAAATTATTGGATTTAGAATATCAAACTCTGTGTAAAAAAAATTAAAAAGTTAAAATATTAAACAAGCTATTAGATTAAAACTTTAATAATTTATTATTATATAGTTATTGAAAAAATATGTTTAAAAAAAAATAAAAAATTAAAGAACCTAATATACTAATAATGGAATTAAAATAATCAATAAAAAAATGCAACATATAACTATATAAATTATTTAATTAAATTATTTTAAAAAATATATTCAATGTTAAAAAAAATAACAATTGAATAAAAATATATATATATATATATATATATATATATATATATATATATTCACATATACTCATTATGAATACATCTATTATGTATGTTTTTTTAACATTTATATATTATTCAACAAAATAATGAAATCTTTCAAAGTTTCAACGTTTTGAATTGTTTAGTTAAAAAATAATAATTATTATTATTATTATTAAAATGAGGAAAAAGCCCGTCCAGAACCCCGTCCAGAACCCCGTCCAGAACCCCGTCCAGAACCCGGTCCGTTTGTGTTCCCCGGCAGGAGCTCTGTACCCGGACGGGACCCCGAAGAAGCTCAAACAGGACGACTCGGTTCCGCCGGGAGGATCCTACACGTACCGCTGGGAGGTCCGACCCGAGTACGCGCCCACCGGCGACGACGCCAACTGCCTGACGTGGGTCTACCACTCGCACCTGGACGCCCCGCGGGACATCTCCTCCGGACTCATCGGAGCGCTGCTCACCTGCAAGAAAGGTCCGGAAGAACTTCCTCGTTTTAAAACCCAAACCCAGTTTTTTTTTTTTTGCTACAGGTATTTTAAGGAAAGCTGGAGGTCAAACCGCGGTCCTGCCCGAGGGCGAGTCCGTCCGCACCGACGTGGACCAGGACGTCTTCCTGATGTTCAGCGTGGTGGACGAGAACATGAGCTGGTACCTGGAGGAGAACATCCAGAGCTACACCGATCAAGCCGGCGTGTTCACAGGAGACCCGGATTTTCAGGAGTCGAACCTCATGCACGGTAAAAAAAAATAAACAAATAAATCTGACTTTTAAACGTTTGGATAAACTTGTTTCTTCTCAGCCATCAACGGATACATGTACGGGAACCTGCCCGTCGTCCAGGTGTGCCGGGGCAGGACCGTGTCCTGGCATCTGTTCGGGATGGGCAACGAGGTGGACATCCACTCGGCGTACTTCCACGGGAACACGCTCCTGGACCGCGGGCACCGGACCGACGTCCTCAGCCTCTTCCCGGCCACGTTCGCCACCGCGGACATGATCCCCAGGACCGGCGGGAAGTGGTTGCTGAGCTGCCAGGTTAACGACCATTTGAAAGGTGGGCCGGCTTTGACCTTTGACCTCTGACTTGCTCTGGAATTTGGGTTTATTGAGTAGAATGTGTTGAGTTTTTTTGTCGGTGTCAGGATTTCATTTGTCATTTTGTGTCACGATTACAACACACTTTCTTGATTGTTTATTATTATAATCATTTTTCTTTATAGATGATTTATTACTTCATATACATCATATTAATACATAATTTATTTTTTTGATATTATTTTATAGTATGTTAATTTATATTTTCTACTCTAATATATTTACCTTTATTTCCGCATTGAATTAAAAGTCAAAGAATAATTTTATATTTGTGTTCATTTTAAAAGTAAATAAAATAGAGAAAAAGTTTCCCAAAAGTGGGGAAAACGTGTTAGAAAATGATAATAGTTTTAATAATTATAATTTGAAAAATAATTATAATAAAACAATGATTACAAAAAACAAAAAATAGCATTAAATTGTGATTATTAGACTTTTATTCATATTTTAACATTGAACGATTATAAATGTAATTATTGAAAAAATATATTTTAAAAAATTCAAAATGAAAAAACCTAATACACTAATAATGGAATTTAAATAATAAATAAAAGATAAATAAATTATTAAATTCAATTATTGAAAAAATATATTAAATGTTTAAAAAACAACAACAATTTAATAAAAATGTATGTATGCAAAATATATATACATATATATATATATATACATACATACATTTTTATAGTTTTATATATATATATATACATATATACTCATTATGAATACATGTATTATGTATGTAATGTGTATATAAATGTGAATTACTACTGAAATAAATCATGTATGAACATATATTTATTTTTAGTTTAATTGATTTTCATTTTACTTGCATTAACATTCCAACAATGATTGCCTTAAAAAATATATTATTATATATATATAAAATATATTTATTATATTTTGAATTAATTTAATTTATTTGCATTTATATTGAATTTCTCTTCCTTATTTTCGCATTATTTTTCTTCCATTAAATCTCTAGTTTATCTTTCTTTTTAAATGGCACCTCGGGCTCGTATTAAAACAGGTTATTTATTAACACGAAAGCTAACCTTGATCCATAATTTAAAGAAAATAAGTCGGTAAACATGAGATTCAATAATAAATCTGTCAGAGTCATGAGTTGGTTTTGTTCAAATATTCAAACAGACTCGAGATGCTCGTGAAAAGTTCAATGTTCATTTCCTCAAGTGTTTGATTATTTATTAACAGAAAATCATCGTCAGGTGATTTTTTTGACCTGCTGTGGAAATATATTTATGATTTTGAGGCGTGACTCTGCCCTGCTCTTGACCCTCTGTAGCCGGGATGCAGGCCTTTTATCAGGTGGACTCGTGTGATCAAGAGTCCAAGACCACATCACCGGCAGGAGCCGTCAGGACTTATTACCTGGCGGCGCAGAAAGTCTTGTGGGACTACGCTCCGTCCGGAAGAGATCTTATCAGCAACGTCTCTCTCACTGAACCCGGAAGGTGCGTGGAATTCTCACAGAGAAACATTTCTGCGCGACACGATACACAGTTAAAATATATACTTTAAAAGATCAAGACACATGAGACAAAGTCCCAGAAAATCAGGGAAAATCACAAAAAAAAGTGTCTTCAGATGTTTCTTTCCTCTGGTCCTGAAGTTCAGGAACCATCAGTAGATTCTGATCCACAGACCTCAGAGCCCGAGCTGGGGTGTAAGTCTGGATCAGAATCTACTGATGGAAGGTCTGATCATGAATAGGTCTGATAGTAAGAACCAGAATTTTAAAGTTGATCCTGAAAGAAACCGGAAGCCAGTGAAGAGTTTTAAGGATCGGAGAAATGTGAGTTCTTCTACTAGAGCAGGTCAGAATTCTCGCTGCAGAGTTTTGTATGAACTGCAGGCGAGACAGATCCTTCTTGTTTAGACACCAAAATAATACGTAAAATATAATAATGTTAGAATAATAAGTTAAATCATAGTCACACAACACAAGATAATTTTAAATAAACAAAAAACTTTATTTAACCCACTCATTAGAAGAGTGAATAAAACAAATTTTATTTTTATTTTTGTTTTTTTCAAAGCCAGGATTCATGTTTAACCAATAAAGCGGATTCTTATGCTTTTTATTTAAAAAAAATAAAGTTATAAAATACACATGTGTTGACATGGACCAAAAGTATTAAGTAGTCAAAAATATGAATACTTTAATAATTTCTTATTTATTCCCTAATATGCAAGATATTCCTATTTTTAACTAAGAATTCAATGTTATTATGTTTTCTTCTTTCTCATATTATTTTTATTTATATTTTTCATTTTTTACTTATGTATATTTAACTTTATTGCTTAAAAAAAGATAAAACAATGCATACAATTTTACATTTAGAGGTTTCCATACAAATATTATGTAAAATAAGATAATACTTTATTCGTCCCACAGTGGGGGAAATTCATGCAGCATGAAATAATATTAATAATTTAAAACAATGAAACAAATAAATTAACAAAAGAGAGAAGGATTTATGAGACTATTTTAATTCATATTAAATATTTTAATATATATAAATATATATATATTTAAATAACTAAATTAAAATTATTAAACGTGTTTAAAATGAAGCAAATACAAAAATTAAATAAATAAAATCATAGTTTAATTGGTTTGCATGTAATGGATGTATGTAAAAAGGAATTCATTAAATAAAACATAAATTTCTCAATTTTCTGGATGTAAAGAAACAAGTGTTAAAGATCATAAACTCCTACTATTTTATTATAAATGTAATATATGCGTTTGAAAAATATAAACAAAGATTTAATTAACATTAAACAGGGGTTTCAAATTTTTTTTCCAACATGAAACCAAATGTTTTTCACAAAATCTTTAACTATATATAAAGGCAAATTAAAATTAAAAGGAAACAGAAGTAAAACTAAACTTTTGCAGTAACACTTTCTGGTCTGTGATGTGGTGCTGTGACGGATTCCTGCCACGAGATGGCGGTGTTCCTAATATTTGTTTGTTCTAAATCCTGTTTCCGGAAATGTCGCGATTTAAAATAAAAACATATATTTAATGAAAGACATCAGACTTTGGAGTCTGTTTGATACTGATTTCATTAAAAAAATATTAACGCAGGTCAATTTACGGTTTATTTATGTTTACTTTTATGTTATTTTGTATTATTATAATTTTAAAAAATTGGGCCACATGTTGTTTTTTAAGTTGTTACTCCTTGAGTTTGACTTTTATCATCTATGACGTCAGTGGAATTCTGAGGTCAGAACATTTTGTTCTTTTTAACCACGTAGATACTGTTACACTTATGGTTCTCTAAGTCAAAAACCACTTCATCCTCGACATGTTGTTTTCTAAACCTTGGCTCTGAAACTGTTTCAGTTCCTCTGAGGTGTTTTTCGGCACCGACGAGGGTAAGATCGGAGGACGATACTTTAAAGTCGTGTATAAGGAGTACACCGACGGGAGTTTCACCACCTTAAAAACACCTGTCGACGAGCATCTTGGGATATTAGGTACGTCTTCTGATACAAAAAACTCCGATACGAACCCAAATTAATTTTGTTTTGGTCTGGTTTGTCCAGGTCCGGTGCTGAGGGCAGAGGAAGGCGACACTTTGAGGGTGACGTTCATGAACAAGGCGGATAAAAACTACAGTATTCAGCCTCACGGACTCCACTTTGACAAACGCTTCCAGGGAAGCAACTATGAAGACGGTGAGAAACTGGATAAACTTTATGGATGTGAATGATTGTCTTGTTGGAGGTCTGCGCTCCCTGAGTGCTTTTCTCATTTTTTTTTTTTTTTTTGTGCGTCAGGAGTAGACAAGCCAGGCTCCAACGTTGCACCGGGACAAACCTTCACCTACTCCTGGCAGGTGTTGGAGGGTCCGTCGTCATCCGATGCTCCATGTATCCCCTACCTGTACTACTCTGCTACCCCACCAGACGTGGACACAAACTCCGGATTGATTGGACCTTTGCTTGTCTGTAAGAGAGGAGTCTTGACGGAAAACGGTCAAGAGGTCAGAAAACTTTATTTTATTTTATTTTATTTTATTTTATTTTATTTTATTTTATTTTATTTTATTTTATTTTATTTTATTTTATTTTATTTTATTTTTTCTCTATTTTATTTCATTTTATTATTGAATTATTAAAATGTTATATGCCTACTTTAATGTAATGTTTCTTCTTTTTATTTTATTTTTTTTGTTTCATTTTATTTTTTATTTTATTTTTTAATTTACTTAAATTTTCTTGGCTTTTCTTATTTATTTTTTATTTCATTATCTTATTTTATTTTTTTAATGTTATACGTCTACTTGAATGTAATGTTACTTATTTCTTATTTTAGTTTCTTATTAAATTATTAAAATGTTATCTGCCTACTTTAATGTAATGTTGCTTATTTTTCTTTTTCTTTTATTTCATTTATTTTTTATTTACTTACATTTTTTCGCCTTTTATTATTTATTTTATTTTGTATTTTATTATTTCATTTTTTAATGTTATACGTCTACTTGGATGTAATGTTGCTTATTTTTTTTTTTTTTTTTTTATTTACTTAAATTTTTTCGGATTTTATTATTTATTTTGTATTTTATTTTATTATTTCATTTTAAATGTGTTATATGCCTACTTGAATGTAATGTTGCTTATATTTTATTTTAATTTATTGTATTTTATTTATCTAATTTTATCACATAGGAATTTGATAAAAGGCCCAATCTATAGAGTTTCAAATAGTATTTCTGGCGCCCTCTAGGGCCACATTATATACTGTTAGTGCTGTAGGGGCTGTCAAGCCAAAATACAGTATAAAAAACTTTAACATACTTTTGGAAAACAGCGAAACAAGTGTTTATAAAGTGTTATTTTCTCTTGTCTTTCAACAGAAAGGCGTCGACAAAGAGTTCTTCCTTCTGTTTTCTGTCATGGATGAAAACATGAGTTGGTACTTGGATGAAAATATTCAACGTTTTAAAGGAAATACTGCAGCGGCCGACTTCGAAGAGAGCAACAAGATGCACGGTAGTAACCCAGCAGCTGAAGCTCAAAGATACATTTAAGAGTGAACTACAACTTTTGAATTTTCCAGAAGAAAATGCAGTGAAAATGCTGAATCTTTAAACTGAAATACTTGAAAGTATCAGTATTCCAAGTCAAAATCAGTGGAAACGTTTGAAATTATCGCATGAATGTTAAAAGACTGATTTGAAAACGTTGAAATAAAGTAAAAAAGGTTGAGAAGAAGAAAAAAAGGAAGAAGAATACGAAGAAAGGGAAGAAGAAAAAGTAGTAGAATTTGTAGAAGAAGTAGAACTAAATTCAGTACTGAGAACAGAGACAAGTGTTAGAACAACAAACAGAGTCAGAATCCAGATTTACCAGCAGCAAGGAGTGGAGACGCTTCTCACGGCTCGTCCCAAACCACTGATGTTTCTCACTCCTTGATGGCTTTTTATTCCATAGCTCAGAAGATTACAAACTTCAGACACAAACAGTTTGTTCTTTTTGCCAGCAAGAACCGATTATCTGTATGAGTCAGTGAACGCAGTTTTATCAGTTTGCATGTGAGATAAGCTTTTTGTGAGCTGCAGTAGTTATGATTATATGTTTATTGTGATAAGACTATAAAAGCAACATAAATACTTTTAACAGTAGACGTAGAAGTAGAAGAAGTAGAATTAGTAGAAGTAGATCAAATATTGGTAGAAAAAGTATAATTAGAATTAGTAGTAAAAGTAGTAGAAGTTGAACAAAAAATTGTAGTAAAAGTAGAATTATTAGAAAAAGCAGCAGTAGAATTAGTAGTAGAATAAGTAGTAATATAATTATAAGTATAAGTAAAAGTACAAGTATAAGTAGTAATATAATTAGTTTTATAAGTAGAATTAGTAGCCGATGTATTAGTAGACGTAGTAGTACAATTATAAGTAGTAATATAATTAGTAATATTAGTAGAATTAGTAGTAGAAGGAGTAGTAAAAGTAGAAGTAGTATTATTAGTAGTACAATTTTAAGTATAAGTAGTAGTAGAATTAGTGGTAAAGTAGTAGTATTAGTAGTAGTCAGTAGACAAAAGTGTTTTTAAAGGTGAATGAAGTTTATATGTGTGAGTAGATTAAAGTACCTGAAGGTCAAAGTGGAAGGAGTTGAACCATGAGTTGAAGAGTTTTATCATTCAAGTGAATGAGGTAAAAAAAAAGGGTAGAAAAAGAGGAATAGAAGAAAGAGTAGAAGAGACAAAAGAAAGATAGAACAAAGCCAGCATTTCAGGAATGAGCCGAATTGATAAAAGTTTGAACGGTTCAAATCGGATAAAATGTGTAGAAGGAGACGTGGAACAAAGTTTAGGTCAGTAGAGAAATAGTAGTAGATGTAGGAGTAAAAGTATAATTAGAATTAGTAGTAAAAGTAGAATTAGTGAAAGCCGTAGCAGAATTAGTAGTAGTAGAAGTAGGAGTAAAAGTACAAGTACAAGTAGAAGTAGTAGTAGAATTAGTTGTAGAAGTAGAATTAGTAGTAAAAGTTGTGGTAGTGAAATTAGTAGAGGAATTATAAGTAGAAGTTGAAGTAGTAGTAAAATAGTAGTAGAAGTATTATAATTATAGTTGTAATAGAATTAGTAGTATAAGTAGTAGTAAAAGAACAAGTATAAGTAGTAATATAATTAGTAATATAAGTAGAATTAGTAGTAGAAGTACTAATAGAATTAGTAATAAATGTAGAATTGGTAGTAAAAGTAGAAGTCCTATTATTAGTAGTAAAATTAGAAGTATAAGTAGTAGTAGCATTAGTATTAAAGTAGTAGTATTAGTAGTAGTAAGTAGACAAAAGCGTTTTTAAAGGTGAATGAAGTTTCTAGGTGTGAGTAAAGTTTGGGTCAGTAACGAAAAAGTGGATCAAACAATTCTAAGTATCAACAGTTTGACTCTCAGATACATGTTGACAAAAGTACGTAAACAAACAACTAACACGAGTATTCGTGCGACAGCCGTCAACGGCCTGATGTACGGGAACCTGCCCGGCCTGCACATGTGCCTGGACGACGAGGTGAGGTGGTACATCTTCGGCCTCGGCACGGAGACCGACATACACGGCGTCTACTTCGAGGGAAACACCTTCACCAGGCAGAGCAACACCAGGGACACGGTCAACGTCTTCCCTCACGTCGCCTCCGGCGTCGCCATGAGGCCGAGGAATCACGGTCAGTCGCGTAAACACGGACGTTAACATGCATCACTGTTGCGTAAACACACTCAAGAATGACGAGTGCTTTAGGAAATTCCAAGCTGAACAAATACAAGAACTCGTGAAGATAAGCAGAAGTACACGAGGGTAAGAGTTCGCGGCTTCCTGTCGATGGATGACGGCGTTCGTAACTTCCTCCTCGGCTAGAGGAAGACTAAAAATGAGATCCAGACGATGACTCAGGATGAGAGGATACATTTGATTCCAGCGGCTTTTAAAGCTGACGTTTGGACATATTTGACATATATTAAAAAAAAGTTAGCCGAGTATGACTGAGGACTAGAGGATACAGTGGACTCCAGAAGCTTTTAAAGCTGATGTTTGGACATATTTGACATATATTAAAAAAAAGTTACCCGAGTATGACTGAGGACGAGAGGATACAGTGGACTCCAGAAGCTTTTAAAACTGATGTTTGGACATATTTTGGTTTGAAAACAAATGAAAGTAGTTACGACTTCGTCAAGAGTCATGTGGTCTGTAAATACTACAACACCAGAGTCAAGTACTCCACAATACTACACATATATCCTTGTTACTACAGTATCACTATGTATCCTATCATTGACCCTGTATCGTGATACGTTTAGTAGAGTAGAGTCAAGTATCTTTGGACGTGTATGAAATTCTGTGGGATCCCGGGCAATGACTGAGGACGAGGGGATACAGTCGACTCCAGCCGAAAGTGATCGATTTAAGCTCAGAAAATGCTGATTTGAGAATATTGAAGAACAAAATGGCTGCACCATAGTTGATATATTCACAGCGAGATCCTGGCTGGTGACTGAGGACGAGAGGATACAGTGACTCCAGCAGCTTTTAAAGCGGATGTTTGGACATATTTTGTTTTAAATAACAAATGAAAACAGTTACGACTTCGTCAAGAGTCATGTGGTCTGTAAATTCTGCAACACCACAGTCAAGTACTGGACAATACTACACATACAGTATATCCTTGTTACTACACTATGATGATATATCGTATCATTGCCACTGTATCGCCAGTTTTTAGATGCTCTACATCCATGTAAGACAAAAACTCTCTTAGGAAATTACATTTAGGTCCAGGTTAAGAAACTTTAAACGCTAGAAATTAAAATATTCTAGCAATGACTGAGGACGAGAGGATACAGTGGACTCCAGCAGCTTTTAAAGTTGATGTTTAGACATATTTTGGTTTGAAAACAAATGAAAGCAGTTACGACTTCGTCAAGAGTCATGTGGTCTGTAAATTCTACAACACCAGAGTCAAGTACTCCACAATACTACACATATATCCTTGTTACTACAGTATCACTATGTATCCTATCATTGACCCTGTATCGTGATACGTTTAGTAGAGTAGAGTCAAGTATCTTTGGACGTGTATGAAATTCTGTGGGATCCCGGGCAATGACTGAGGACGAGGGGATACAGTCGACTCCAGCCGAAAGTGATCGATTTAAGCTCAGAAAATGCTGATTTGAGAATATTGAAGAACAAAATGGCTGCACCATAGTTGATATATTCACAGCGAGATCCTGGCTGGTGACTGAGGACGAGAGGATACAGTGACTCCAGCAGCTTTTAAAGCGGATGTTTGGACATATTTTCGTTTTTTTTTTTTAAATGAACAGTTACGACTTCGTCAAGAGTCATGTGGTCTGTAAATACTACAACACCAGAGTCAAGTACTGGACAATACTACACATATATCCTCGTTACTACACTATCATGATATATCGTATCATTGCCACTGTATCGCCAGATTCTAGATACTCTACATCCATATCAGACAAAAACTCTCAGAGGAAAATGCTTTCAGATCCAGGTTAAGAAACTTTAAACGCTAGAAATGAAAATATTCAAGCAATGACTGAGGACAAGAGGATACAGTGACTCCAGCAGCTTTTAAAGTTGATGTTTAGACATTTTGGTTTGAAAACAAATGAAAGCAGTTACGACTTCGTCAAGAGTCATGTGGTCTGTAAATACTACAACACCAGAGTCAAGTACTGGACAATACTACACATATATACTTGTTACTACAGTATCACAATATATCACAATAAATTGTATCATTTCCCTTTTACTGTGATGTGTATTGTATCACCAGATTGTTGCAAATACACACTTCTACAAATAACACAACATTAGTTTAAAAAGAGAGACATTTAGTTCATTTTAATTGTTGTTTTATATCACTGAGGATGAGAGGATACAGTGACTCCAGCCATTTTTAAAGCTGATGTTTGGACATATTTTGGTTTGAAAACAAATGAAAGCAGTTACAACTTTGTCAAGAGTCATGTGGTTTGTAAATTCTGCAACACCAGAGTCAAGTACTCCACAATACTACACATATATACTTGTTACTACAGTATCATGATATATCGTATCATTGCCACTGTATCGCCAGATTCTAGATACTCTACATCCATATAAGACAAAAACTCTCTGAGGAAAATACATTTAGATCCAGGTTAAGAAACTTTAAACGCTAGAAATTAAAATATTCTAGCAATGACTGAGGACGAGAGGATACAGTGACTCCAGCAGCTTTTAAAGCTGATGTTTAGACATATTTTGGTTTGAAAACAAATGAAAGCAGTTACGACTTCGTCAAGAGTCTTGTGGTCTGTAAATACTACAACACCAGAGTCAAGTACTCGACAATACTACACATATATACTTGTTACTACAGTATCACAATATATCACAATAAATTGTATCATTTCCCTTTTACTGTGATGTGTATTGTATCACCAGATTGTTGCAAATACACACTTCTACAAATAACACAACATTAGTGTAAAAAGAGAGACATTTAGTTCATTTTAATTGTTGTTTTATATCACTGAGGACAAGAGGATACAGTGACTCCAGCCATTTTTAAAGCTGATGTTTGGACATATTTTGGTTTGAAAACAAATGAAAGCAGTTACAACTTCGTCAAGAGTTATGTGGTTTGTAAATTCTGCAACACCAGAGTCAAGTACTCCACAATACTACACATATATCCTTGTTACTACAGTATCATGATATATCGTATCATTGCCACTGTATCGCCAGATTCTAGATACTCTACATCCATATAGGACAAAAACTCTCTGAGGAAAATACATATAGGTCCAGGTTAAGAAACTTTAAACGCTAGAAATGAAAATATTCGAGTAATGACTGAGAACAAGAGGATACAGTGACTCCAGCAGCTTTTAAAGCTGATGTTTGGACATATTTTGGTTTGAAAACAAATGAAAGCAGTTACGACTTTGTCAAGAGTCATGTGGTCTGTAAATACTACAACACCAGAGTCAAGTACTCGACAATACTACAAATATATACTTGTTACTACAGTATCACTATATATCCTATCGTTGACCCTGTATCGTTTAGTATCTACAGATTCTTGACGACACAGTAATTCAGTTTAGCCGAAAACAATTTCATCACTTTTATTTGGCTTAAACATGTCATTAATTGTATTTAGTATTTAATATATGTGTTTTTTAATTGAACCTTTGATGTATTTAGATATAATCTTTAAACTAAAAGAAGCCAATGTTGGCGAAAATATCAATAGTCTCTTCGTTGCAACATTATTATAAATATATTCAAGCGATTTATCAAAGTGAAGCCATATATGATTATTTTATTTATTCATTTTGTTTCGGCTTTAATTATTTATTTAATTTCCTACTTTACTTTATTGAATGTTGCTTATTTTCTCTTCGCTCAATGTTTTTTTCCAGGTGTGTTCGAGGTGAGCTGCAGGGTCACCGACCACTACGCCGGCGGGATGAGGCACCAGTACCGAGTGAACCCTTGCGGTCGAGTCAAGAGCAAAGTGTCGCCTCCTGGGAGAACCGTGGAGTATTTCATCAGCGCCGAGGAGGTGGAGTGGGATTACTCTCCCAGTCGCCAGTGGGAGCTGGAGAAGCATCACTCCACCGCCGAGGACAGGTGTGTGTTTCTCAGATGCTCTTGATCACACCTGTAGTACCACCAGTACAAGTAGAATTAGTAGTAGACGTAGTAGTAGTAGAAGTAGTAGTAAGAGTAAAAGTAGAAGTATTAAAATAAGTAGAATAGGTAGTAATAGTGAATCGTGAATTTCTCTAAGGAGATGAATAAAGTATCTATCTATCTATCTAAAAGTAGAAGTAGATGTAGTAGTAGTAGTAGAAGTAGAGGTAAGAGTAAAAGTATAGAATTAGTAGTAAAAGTATAAGTAGTAGTAGTAGTAGTAGTAGAGTTAGTAGTAGACGTAGTAGTAAAAGTATAAGAAGTAAAGAATTAGTAATATAAGTAGAATTAGTAGTAAAAGTAGAAGTAGTAGTAGTTGTAGTAGAGTTAGTAGTAGAAGTAGTAGTAAAAGTATAAGTAGTAATAGAATTAGTAATCTAAGTAGAATTAGTAGTAAAAGTATAAGTAGTAGTAGTAGTAGTAGTAGAGTTAGTAGTAGACGAAGTAGTAAAAGTATAAGTAGTAATAGAATTAGTAATATAAGTAGAATTAGTAGTAAAAGTAGAAGTAGTAGTAGTTGTAGTAGAGTTAGTAGTAGAAGTAGTAGTAAAAGTATAAGTAGTAATAGAATTAGTAATCTAAGTAGAATTAGTAGTAAAAGTAGAAGTAGTAGTAGTAGTAGTAGAGTTAGTAGTAGAAGTAGTAGTAAAAGTAGAAGTAGTAATAGAATTAGTAATATAAGTAGAATTCGTAGTAAAAGTAGAAGTAGTAGTAGTAGTAGTAGTAGAGTTAGTAGTATAAGTAGTAGTAAAAGTATAAGTAGTAAAATAATTAGTAATATAAGTAAAATTAGTAGTAAAATTAGAAGTAGTAGTAGTAGTAGTAGAGTTAGTAGTAGAAGTAGTAGTAAAAGTATTAGTAATATAAGTAGAATTAGTTGTAGAAGCAGTAGTATAATTAGTAGTAGAATAATTAGTAGTAGAAATAG
Organism: Callionymus lyra; assembly: GCF_982586985.1. Taxonomy (NCBI): domain Eukaryota; kingdom Metazoa; phylum Chordata; class Actinopteri; order Syngnathiformes; family Callionymidae; genus Callionymus; species Callionymus lyra. The sequence continues at coordinate 8,561,355 of NC_141831.1, forward strand.
AATTAGTAGTAGAAGTAGTAGTAGATGTAGGAGTAAAAGTATAATTAGAATTAGTAGTAAAAGTATAATTAGTGAAAGCAGTAGTAGAATTAGTAATAGAATAAGTAGTAGAATTAGCAGTAGTAGAAGTTGGAGTAAAAGTAGTAGTACAAATAGAAGTACTAGTAGAATTAGTTATAGTAGTAGAATTAGTAGTAAAAGTTGTGGTAGTAGAATTATAAGTAGAAGTTGAAGTAGTAGTAAAGTAATAGTACTATCAGGAAAATTAGTAATAGAAGTAGTAGTACCGAGTAAAAGTACTAATAGAATTAGTAATAGATGTAGAATTAGTAGTAAAAGTAGAAGTAGTATTATTAGTAGTAAAATTGGAAGTATAAGTAGTAGTAGAATTAGTAGTAAAGTAGTAGTATTAGTAGTAGTAAGTAGACAAAAGAGTTTTTAAAGGTGAATGAAGTTTCTAGGTGAGTACATAAATGTACCTGAAGGTCAAAGTGGAAGAAGTTGAAACATGAGTAGAAGAGTTTTATCATTCAAGTGAATGAGAGAATAAAAAGGTAGAAAAAGAAGAATAAAATAAAGAGTAGAAGAGTTTTATCATTCAAGTGAATGAGAGAATAAAAGGTAGAAAAAGAAGAATAAATCTCTCACCATTATGGTCTCAGTCCTGGAAACGTGTTCCTGGGGAGGCAGCAGAACAGGATCGGCTCGCGCTACAAGAAGGCGATCTACAGAGAATACACCGACAAGGACTTCACTCTGCAGAAGGAGCGGCCGTCCAGCCAGCAGCACCTGGGGATTCTGGGTAAATCTTCTCTTTGGAGATGAATGAGAGATGAAGTCGATGAATATTTGTCCTGCTGCACTTGAAGGTCCGCTGATCAAGGCTGAGGTCGGGGAGCAGATCAGAGTCACGTTCAGGAACAAAGCCAGTCGTCGGTTCAACATCGCGGCTCACGGTGTCGTGAACAGTGGAGCTCACATCCCCGTGGAGCCGGGTCGGTATCTTTTATCACTTCCTTAATATAAAATACATATTAGAACGGGTTCATCGTATCTTTTATCACTTCCTTAATATAAAATACATATTAGAACGGGTTCATCGGTATCTTTTATCACTTCCTTAATATAAAATACATATTAAAACGGGTTCATCGTATCTTTTATCACTTCCTTAATATAAAATACATATTAGAACGGGTTCATCGGTATCTTTTATCACTTCCTTAATACAAGATACATATTAGAACTGGTTCATCGTATCTTTTATCACTTCCTTAATATAAAATACATATTAAAACGGGTTCATCGTATCTTTTATCACTTCCTTAATATAAAATACATATTAGAACTGGTTCATCGTATCTTTTATCACTTCCTTAATATAAAATACATATTAGAACTGGTTCATCGTATCTTTTATCACTTCCTTAATATAAAATACATATTAGAACTGGTTCATCGTATCTTTTATCACTTCCTTAATATAAAATACATATTAGAACTGGTTCATCGTATCTTTTTTCACTTCCTTAATATAAAATACATATTAGAACTGGTTCATCGTATCTTTTATCACTTCCTTAATATAAAATACATATTAGAACTGGTTCATCGGTCACTTTTATCACTTCCTTAATATAAAATACATATTAGAACTGGTTCATCGTATCTTTTATCACTTCCTTAATATAAAATACATATTAGAACTGGTTCATCGTATCTTTTATCACTTCCTTAATATAAAATACATATTAGAACTGGTTCATCGTATCTTTTTTCACTTCCTTAATATAAGATACATATTAGAACTGGTTCATCGTATCTTTTATCACTTCCTTAATATAAAATACATATTAGAACTGGTTCATCGTATCTTTTATCACTTCCTTAATATAAAATACATATTAGAACTGGTTCATCGTATCTTTTTTCACTTCCTTAATATAAAATACATATTAGAACTGGTTCATCGGTCACTTTTATCACTTCCTTAATATAAAATACATACTAGAACTGGTTCATCTGTATCTTTTATCACTTCTCTAGTATAAAATACATATTAAAACGGGTTCATCTGGTTATTGGCGTCAATAACGTGAATTGAAATGTTATTTTGATGCAAATATACAGGAGGAAAATAACATTTTAATGTAAAAATGTTGGTATTTGTAGACAATAAAGATAATTAAATAAAAAAGAATATTAAAATAAAATGACAACAACAAGAGTATGGAGTTTATCAGTGCAAACAGAATATTTAATTTAACTTTTAAACCTTTTTTTGGGGGGTTAAAATGCTGTTGTTTAATATTAATCTTTTTTTTTTATTATTATAATTAAATTAAAGAGACATTATTTTTCAGTAATTTATATATGAAAATTTGTTTTCATTGAAAAATTTTAGTCTATCATTTCTATTTCGAAAATTATTATAATAATATAATGATTTTTTTTTCATTGAATTACTTACTTACTAAAAATATAAAAGCATATGAACATTTTCAAAATGAATGAATTGAAATTATTATTGGAATTGAATTTTTTTAATCTAGAAATAGATTCTTTAATAATAATGATAATTAAAACTTTAATATACACTTTTTTTAATTTTATTTAAGTATTTATAAAAATAACAAAAGAAACTAAACATGTTTTCATGCTCTTTGTTACGTGTCTGTCAAGTTCAACTAGTAGTTAATTAAATTAAATTAAAATGTGAGGAAATCACTTTATTTCCTATATTTTAAACATGAACTTTAACTCATTACAAATATGATTATTGTTGTTCAGTTTAATACATGGTTCATGGCAGGGATAAAGATTTATATTTACTATCAAGGAAAACATATTTAACTGGAAATATATCAGTTTAATCAGAATATTAAATGGTTTAATTCCACATTTCTTATGTTAATACTATGATCGCGCTGTCGGCCAATCATGTGTCACGCAGGCGATCACGTGATCGATCGAGTAGCTCGGTTCTCTTTTAATATTTGAATTTGAATTAAAAAAAAACACAAATGAAAAACGATTCACTTTGGAAAGTTTGTTTTTGAATTATTGGAATTGGAATATTAAACTCAATGTTTAAAATGAATAAAAAATACTTTTTTAAAGTATTTCATCTTTTAGATTCTATTATTAAGTACATTCATTATTAGATATATTATATAAATTGTATTAAACCTTTTTGTTTTTCCTTTAATTCAATTATTCAAATAAAACAAAATCCAACATTTCAATAAACAACTTTTTTTTATTATTATTATTATTTATTTAAATAAAATATTAAAAATATGAAATATGAAAGGAAACAATATAATATTTAAAAAATAAATAAAATGTTGATTATAGGTGTGATTGTGATTAAGGATATATATTTTAATTATTTAATTGTAAATACTCTTTTTGTTTTAAATAAAAAAGAACATTTAAAAACATATTATCAATATTTTCTCCATTATTGTTTGTTTTATTTTATATGTTTATTTAAGTGAATTAATTTTCACCTCCACAGGGAAGTTAATCGAGCTGACGTGGGAAGTTCCTCAGAGTTCTGGTCCCGGTTCCTCCGACCCGAACTGCATCTCTTACGCCTACTTCTCCAACGTGGACTTCATCAAGGTACCGAACACGAGACGCGGGTCATCGTTGTGTAGTTAAAAAAGTGTGTGTTTGTGTTTCAGGACCTCTACAGCGGACTGGTGGGGCCCCTGCTGGTCTGCAGGCCCGGCACCCTGAGGGGTCAAGGGTCGGACCGGAGGCGCGTCGACGTGGAGAAGGAGTTCGCTCTTCTGTTCATGGTCCATGACGAAAACCAGTCCTGGTACCTGGAGGAGAACATCAGGACCTACATCGGGACTCAAGCCTTTGAGCAGGACGAGGACTTCGAGGAGAGCAACATGATGCACGGTGAGGCGCTCTGCTGCCACCTGCAGGCGGAGTCTGGCGTTACTCGGTCCTACAGTATATTTTTCATGTTTAATTATTATTATTTTACGTTTAGCTTCTATTTCCAAGTATTTAACTGTTTTATGATTCATTTATTTCAATTATTTCTGCTTAGAAATGTTACATTTGTTGTTGTTTTTTATTACATTTTAAATATTCGAACCTTTTAAAAAAATAAGAATTTTTACACATAGAGTTTGATGATTTAATTCGAATAATTAACAAAAATAATACTTTATAGCCTTTTAAGTTCAATAAAAAAATGTTGGTGTATTAGAGAATAATCATCAGACAACATGGAAGTATATCAGTGTCATCAGAATATTTAATTTAACTTTTCACCTTTTTTTTTTCATTGAAATGTCATTGTTTAATTAAGATTATTTTATTGGATTAAAGGGAAATTATTTTTTCAATATTTAAATGCAAAAAAATGTATATGAAAAGGTTTAAAAAAAACATTTTATTGATAATTGAATTCAATCATTTATCTAAGTTTAAAAAAAAAATTGTATTTAATAAAATATATAATGTTTTAAGAATGAATGCATTTTTTAAAAGCATATGAACATTTTCAAAATGAATTAATTTAGATTATTTTTATTGTTATTATTAGAATTAAAATATCAAACTCTTTGTTTATTATGTTTTATTAATTAGGATTTTTTTTTAATGTAACTCAATGAATAATAACAATAATAATAATTCCACCTTTAATATAGAAATTATTAAGAAATATTTCTATATTGAAAAATTTAAATAATAATTCAATTTACAAAATGAAAATGTAATTATTTATTTTAAAAAATGTTTTCTTTTTGTTTGTTTTTTAATGAAAACATTCTTTCACAGATAAAGTTTAAAATTCTAATTCCAATAATTATTTTTAATATTCAATATAAATATGTTGGTGTGACATTTTATATTGAATTTAAAAGCCTTTTTTTTTTTTAGCAATTTTTATTATTATTGCAATTGAAATATCAAATGTGTTAAAATGTTTTATTAATTTTGTAAAATATAACACAATTATTCAATAATAATAATTCAACAAATAACTAACTAATTATCGACTTTAATCATTTAAAAAAAAAAACTTTTCTAAACTCAGGCATCAACGGTTGGCTCTACGGGAACCTGCGGGGCCTGGAGCTGACCCAGGGTCAGATGGTGGACTGGTATCTGCTGGGGATGGGGAACGAGGTGGACATGCACACGGTTCACTTCCACGCCGAGACCTTCACCTACAAGGTTCGAAACACAAACTTCTTGCCTCTCGATCGTTTCTCTGAAACCCTGGTGTCTCGTCCAGAACGACAGGATCCATCGAGCCGACGTCTTCGATCTGTTCCCGGGAACCTTTCAGACGGTGGAGATGAAGGCCGGGAATCCTGGGACGTGGCTTCTGCACTGTCACGTGACCGACCACATCCACGCCGGCATGGAGACGACCTTCACCATCAGAGGTCAAGGTTCATGATTTATTGTTTGTGACGTTAAACACACATGACTTCAGGTTTAACACATTTAATTGATGGTTTATAGTTGAAAATTGTTTGATTTCGGTGAAAATTGTTTGATTTCGGTGAAAATTGTTTGATTACAGTGAAAATTGTTTGATTATAGTTGAAAATTGTTTGATTATAGTTGAAAATTGTTTAATTTTAGTTGAAAATTGTTTGATTATAGTTGAAAAATGTTTGATTATAGTTGAAAATTGTTTAATTATAGTTGAAAATTTGTTTGATTATAGTTGAAAATTGTTTAATTATAGTTGAAAATTGTTTGATTATAGTTGAAAATTGTTTAATTATAGTTAAAAATTATTCGATTATAGTTGAAAATTGTTTAATTATAGTTGAAAATTGTTTGATTATAGTTGAAAATTGTTTAATTATAGTTAAAAATTATTCGATTATAGTTGAAAATTGTTTAATTATAGTTGAAAATTGTTTGATTATAGTTGAAAAATGTTTGATTATAGTTGAAAATTGTTTGATTATAGTTGAAAAATGTTTGATTATAGTTGAAAAATGTTTGATTATAGTTGAAAATTGTTTGATTATAGTTGAAAATTGTTTGATTAAAGTTGAAAATTGTTTGATTATAGTTGAAAAATGTTTGATTATAGTTGAAAATTGTTTGATTATAGTTGAAAATTGTTTGATTATAGTTGAAAATTGTTTGATTATAGTTGAAAATTGTTTGATTATAGTTGAAAAATGTTTGATTATAGTTGAAAAAAGTTTTGATTATAGTTGAAAATTGTTTGATTATAGTTGAAAATTGTTTGATTATAGTTGAAAAATGTTTGATTATAGTTGAAAAATGTTTGATTATAGTTGAAAATTGTTTGATTATAGTTGAAAAATGTTTGATTATAGTTGAAAATTGTTTGATTATAGTTGAAAATTGTTTGATTATAGTTGAAAAATGTTTGATTATAGTTGAAAAAAGTTTTGATTATAGTTGGAAATTGTTTGATTTAATAATACAAGTCTAAAATATCTGTGTGTATTTAAAGAATATATATTTTATTGTATTTCTGTTATTTACCGTCTTTAATCAACATTAATTTTTCACATTTACTTGTTTTTAAAGACAAATTATGTCATAAAATCATCTGAAATGAATTGAGTACTTTTAAAAATGTGTAAACCGGTTGAAAATTGTACGATCGTACGCGTGATTTATAATACATTTGTCAACACTTTTGAATTAATTTAATTTTAATTGTCTTTACAGATTCAAACAGTTCATCTCAAGGTAAGATTTCATCGTCAGCTCTAGTTTTTTACTAGTCATTCTCAGAGTTAAAGTAAGATAATAAGTTTAAAGACACAATATCTTTGATTATTCTGCGATTTTTTTTAATATGGATTATGCACAAAACTGTTAAACCACTAGAGGTACTAGAAAAAGTATATACTGTATATAAAAATATACTTAATTAAACATAGACGGAATCTATCGGAAAAAAATGATTATATAAGTTAATAATTCTATGGTTTGTTCAAAATGACAAAAAAAAAGTTAAAACTATTAAAAAATATATTAAGTTTGTAATTATAATTATAACATATTTTTAGAGTTCTTATTCCTGTGTAAAAAGTCCAACCAAAAACAAAAAAAGGCTTGTATTTAAACAAAATAAGCTGCTCTGATGCAGTAAGTCAAGCATATAGTTTAACATTCATTCACTTTATCTTAAAGTTAAATAAAGAAAAATCGTTGTTTTAACAGTTTTGTTTTATTTTACTTAAGTGTTGTGTTTAATATCCAACTATTGTGTAAAACAAATACACATTTTTAACAAAAACACCGTTTTTCTAATTGTTTGTTATGATTTATTTTATACTTATATACAATTAAATACAGTTTTGACCTTTTTTTTAAATCGAAATATTTAAAGGCTTGTGACGAGATAAAAAAAAAAGGCGCCAAAAATATCAATATTGATAAAAAATATTCATATGATGCTTAAATATTTAGAGGGAAATATATTATAGCTTAAAAAAACTTAAATGTCAAAAGCACCACTACATAAATAATTAAATAATAATTACTTTTTTTTTTAATAACTCAAATAATAAAAGTTTTAAAATATCAACTGCTTCTTTTGTGTACTTTTATATTTAACAAGGACACATTTTTTAATATAAAAATTGTGCCTGTAAAAGTCCTTTTAATGTTTATAAATAGTAAGTAAGTAAGTAATAGTTATTTGTAAAGCGCCTTGTTAGACCAGAAACTGGCAGCCAGTGAGGAGTTTTAAGGACCGGAGAAATGTAAATGTGAGTTCTTCTACTAGAGCAGCTCAGAATACTCACTCCTTCGCGTTTAGACAAATACATCAAATATTTAACTCATGATTTTACAAGTGGAGAAACCGATTGATCTTGTGAGTCAGAAAAGAAAAGAAAAATCATCTCAAATAAAAGACAAACGTCATGACAAAGCTTTTATTGTTGTGTTGAATGTTGTGTTACTGCTGTGTGTTTGTGTCTCACCTTCACGAAGGTCCAGATGTAACTTCTCGTGTTCCTCAGCTTTAAGAAGTGAGTCGAGGGAGGCGACGCTGCCGCTGCTGACGCTGCTGCTGATCTGCAAACTGCTCTGACACCGACTTCACCACTTTTTTTAAACACTGTTTAGATCTTTTGAGACGTTATTTGTGTGAGACTTGATGTCGTTTTCTGCACTTTTTTTTCTCCTCTATGTCCTGCTGCACCAAATACACGTTACAAATGTGCAATAAAATGTGTCAATGTGAAGATAAATGTGTTCGTTTGGTGCTTTTTTGTTAAATAAAGTTTATTTATTGACAGGATTATTGACAGGAAACAAGTGTTTTGCTACACAACAAATTATTAGTTGGTTTAATTATTTTTACTTTGATGGTTTTTATCCAGAAAATCTAGAAGTTGGAAATAAAAGAAAGTGTTTATATAAGTGTTTATAAACACTTGGTTTATAATAATAATATAATAATATAATAATATAATAATATAATAATATAATAATATAATAATATAATAATGTAATAATATAATAATATAATAATGTAATAATATAATAATATAATAATATAATAATATAATAATATAATAATGTAATAATATAATAATATAATAATATAATAATATATATTTAAGTATATAAGTATATAAGTGTTTATAAACACTTATATACTTATACACTTATATACTTCTAAACACTTGTTGTTTATAATATTTTAATATTTTAATATTTTAATATTTTAATATTTTAATATTTTAATATTTTAATATTTTAATATTTTAATATTTTAATATTTTAATATTTTAATATTTTAATATTTTAATATTTTAATATTTTAACTTATATATTATAAGTTTATACGTATTAAGTGTTTATAAGTGTTTATAAAGCTTGATGGCAAAATTTGTTCTAAAATAACAAAAAAAAAATCAGAAAAATCGAAATTATGACAAAATATAAATCATATAAAATACATAATATATAGCAATGGTGGCCAGCAAGTACAAAACTAATTTATAAGCAGTTTTAAAAAATATTAAATCAAGAACAATTAATAAAATCTTGATACAATTATTTTCGGGTTTGGATCTTGGATCACTTTTCTGAATCTGCGACTGCATTCTCATATCAACCACGAGGGGGCGATCAATATTTTATATGTTTTAATCCTTTTTTTCTCCTTCCTTGTAATGACGTCATCCTCACAGAAACCACACAAACACATTCCTAGACTTTAACTCTCGACATGAAACCAGGAGTGATCGAGTTGAACGACCTTGACGAGATCATCCACTTGAACAAAAAGACACATTTCACTGTCAATTGACTCGTCGATCACGTGACATGCTAATGAGGGCCGATCACACATCGATCCGCGGATCGATCGCAGGTCTTTGTGAGTCAACGCGGCAGAAAGAAAAACAACTTTCTGAGATAAACATGTGATGACAGCGAAGATGAGAGTATCTTTGTTACACAACCTGTTTTGAAATGAATGTTTTTTCATTTTTCAAACAATAAACTATAATCAAATAATTTTCAACTATAATCAAACAATTTTCATTTATAATCAAACTATTTTCAACTATAATCAAACTATTTTCAACTAAAAACCATCAATTTTCAACTATAATCAAACTATTTTCAACTATAAACCATCAATTTTCAACTATAATCAAACTATTTTCAACTATAAACCATCAATTTTTAACTATAATCAAACATTTTTCAACTATAATCAAACAATTTTCAACTATAAACCATCAATTTTTAACTATAATCAAACAATTTTCAACTATAATCAAACAATTTTCAACTAAAAACCATCAATTTTCAACTATAATCAAACAATTTTCAACTATAAACCATCAATTTTCAACTATAATCAAACAATTTTAAACTATAATCAAACTATTTTAAACTAAAAACCATCAATTTTCAACTATAATCAAACAATTTTCATTTATAATCAAACTATTTTCAACTATAAACCATCAATTTTCAACTATAATCAAACAATTTTCATTTATAATCAAACTATGTTCAACTATAAACCATCAATTTTCAACTATAATCAAACAATTTTCATTTATAATCAAACTATTTTCAACTATAAACCATCAATTTTCAACTATAATCAAACAATTTTCATTTATAATCAAACTATTTTCAACTATAAACCATCAATTTTCAACTATAATCAAACTATTTTCAACTATAATCAAACTATTTTCAACTATAAACCATCAATTTTTAACTATAATCAAACAATTTTTAACTATAATCAAACAATTTTCAACTATAATCAAACTATTTTAATTTATAATCAAACTATTTTCAACTATAAACCATCAATTTTCAACTATAATCTAACAATTTTCAACTATAATCTAACAATTTTCAACTATAATCAAACAATTTTCAACTATAAACCATCAATTTTTAACTATAATCAAACAATTTTCAACTATAAACCATCAATTTTTAACTATAATCAAACAATTTTCAACTATAAACCATCAATTTTCAACTATAATCAAACAATTTTCATTTATAATCAAACAATTTTCAACTATAATCAAACTATTTTCAACTATAAACCATCAATTTTCAACTATAATCAAACTATTTTCAACTATAATCAAACAATTTTAACTATAATCAAACATTTTTCAACTATAAACCATCAATTTTTAACTATAATCAAACAATTTTCAACTACAATCAAACTATTTTCAACTATAATCAAACAATTTTCAAAACCTCATTAGTTTGAAAAAAGGAAGATAAAGAATGCAGAGGTGTGTCCTCAGTGTAGTAAACACGTTATCTTTAAAGTGCTGATGTGAATTAACTAGTTGTTGTTTACCTGCAGTGACCTGCTGACGTCTGACATTGATCTATGTGTTGTTTTCTTTCATTCTTGTTTGTTTGAGTCATTTAGCAAAAGTTACTTCAGGTTTAACACGATTCACAGATTAATTCAATAATAGGATTATCATGAAAACTTTTTTTTTAGACAAACGATGTGAGAAACAACATCAACACATGGATGAAGTTCAATGGAAATCAGAGGAAAATCTTTGATTATAGTTGAAAATGGTTTGATTATAGTTGAAAATTGTTGGATTATAGTTGAAAATGGTTTGATTATAGTGGAAAATTGTTGGATTATAGTTGAAAATTGTTGGATTATAGTTGAAAATTGTTTGATTATAGTGGAAAATTGTTTGATTATAGTTGAAAATTGTTGGATTATAGTTGAAAATTGTTTGATTATAGTGGAAAATTGTTTGATTATAGTTGAAAATGGTTTGATTATAGTTGGAAATTGTTTGATTATAGTTGAAAATTATTTGATTATAGTTGAAAATGTTTGATTATAGTTGGAAATTGTTTGATTATAGTTGAAAATGGTTTGATTATAGTTGGAAATTGTTTGATTATAGTTGAAAATTATTTGATTATAGTTGAAAATGGTTTGATTATAGTTGGAAATTGTTTGATTATAGTTGAAAATTATTTGATTATAGTTGAAAATGGTTTGATTTTGGTTGGAAATTGTTGGATTATAGTTGAAAATTGTTTGATCTTGTTTATCTTGTTAGATTCTAAACACACATAAATGTGTTTTCTTCTTCCTTTTCTGCACAAAAACGTTAATATTTTCTTGATAATTCATAATAAAAGTATGAATACAGTAAAAAGATTTAAAGATCGGAGAAATGTGAGTTCTTCTACTAGAGCGGGTCAGAATTCTCGCTGCAGAGTTTTGTATGAACTGCAGACGAGACACATCCTTCTTGTTTAGACATGAAAACAAACTGTTACAATAGTCCAGACAAGAAGACACAAACACATGGATCGTAAGCTCCAGGTCATGTTGGGACAAAATTTTAGAGATTAGAGACATTTTTTGGTCAGTTTGTCAAAAACAACACCCAGGTTTCTCAGGCTCAGTTTGAAGTACTGACTCAACCCTGGAACTCTATCATCAGGAGCAATAACCAGAGTTTCAGTTTTGTCCACATTTAGCAGCAAAGTGTCATTGTTTTAAAAAAGTATGTATCAAAGGACAAGATGGAATTAAAGCAATCCCATCATAAAAACCTAAAAGAGGTCATTGAAGGTCATTCATAACTGATGGACGTGTATTTGGATCCATGCGTCTGAAGAATAAACATCTCTGGACTGTGAGACCTGCAGAGTGATAACAGATCACAGAGCAGCTCAGGTAAGAACTGAACTCGGTGAAATCTGAACGAGAGAAAGAACCTCTTCTTCTTCTTCCTATTCTTCTTCTTTTTCTTCTTCTTCTTCTTCTTCTCACGGCTCAGTTAGTTGAGTCGGCGACAGAAGGTCATGGATTCATATCCAGTAGAAGCTGCAGGAAAGTCATGATCTTTGCTCAACAACATTACAGTTAATGATTGTTCCTGTTTGTTGGACCGAGAGCAACTGGACCTTCTTAGTCTCTGACGATAAGACAAGTGTGAAAAATACACACTTGTTTATGTAGTTTCTCAGATTATGTTGTACTCGTGATGAAACTGGTACATACATCAAGATAGTTACGTGTCTTTGTGGCGACTTTAGAGACATATTCATACTTTTATTATGAATTATCAAGGAAATATTAACGTTTTTGTGCAGAAAAGGAACAAGAAAAGACATTTATGTGTGTTTAGAATCTAACAAGATGGAACAAATACATAGTTTCACAATTTTCAACTGTAATAAAAACAAATTTCAACTGTAATGTTTTTGTCGTTTAGAATATTGTAACAGTTTGTTTTCATGTCTTAACAAGAAGGATGTGTCTCGCCTGCAGTTGATATAAAACTCTGCAGTGAGAATTCTGACCCGCTCTAGTAGAAGAACTCACATTTCTCCGATCCTTAAAACTCTTCACTTTTTTCAGGATCTACTTTAAAATTCTGGTTCTTACTTTCAGAGCTATTCATGGTCAGACCTTCCATCAGTGATCTGATCCAGATTTACACCCCAGCTCGGGCTCTGAGGTCAACATTTTTTAAAACTGTAATCCAACAATTTTCAACTATAATCAAACAATTTTCAACTTTAATCAAACAATTTTCAACTATAATCAAACAATTTTCTACTAAAATCAAACAATTTTCAACTTTAATCAACAATTTTCTACTAAAATCAAACAATTTTCCACTATAATCAAACATTTTTCAACTATAATAAAGAATTTTCAACTATAATAAAGAATTTTCAACTGTAATCAAACAATTTTCAACAATAATCAAACCATTTTCAACTTTAATCAAACAATTTTCTACTAAAATCAAACAATTTTCAACTATAATAAAGAATTTTCAACTATAATCAAACGATTTTCAACTATAATCTCTTTTTTAAGTGATTGAATTATATTTTCACGACTTTGTTTCACTTTCAATTAAGTTTCTCTTCAGTTTCCTTTCCTATGACTTTATTATTCATCTATTAATCAACTTTTAATTGATTTTAAAATCTCTCAAAAGATCATTTTTAAATCACATGTTGATTGACAGACGCGGAAGTGATTGATGTAAATCTAATCATTGTCATTATAAAAGGTTCAAAAGTCACGAGCTTCCTCGTCCCTGATAGGCTCAGTATAAAACCTCCCCTCTGCCCCCCCTCAGCAGGTCTGCCCCCCTGAGCAGGTCTTCACGGGTCCACAGAGTCTCCATCCTTTCTCGGTCCAGACTCCAGAACCGGCTCCGGCAGCTCTTCATCCGGGTCCTTCCTCATCCTCCTCCAGGCTCGACCATGGCTCCTACCCTGGTCACCGCGTTCGCCCGCCGCTGGTGGATGGCGGTGACGGCCATCGTGGAGAACCTGCTGTTCTCCGCGGTCCTCCTGGGATGGGGTTCCCTGCTCATCATGCTCAAGTCCGAGGGGTTCTACTCGTACATGTGCAGCGAGGAAGGTGAGTCCACGGAAGTTGCCGAGAGGGCGCGGAAAAACCCGAACAGCAACGACCGCTGAAAACTTTTTTTTTACTAAGTTGTCTTGAGTCTTACTAAGTTAATATCATTTTAAATAACTACGTTTAATTGTTATTAATGTGGTTACGACAGTTCCTGATTCAGCCCCGTAAAGATATTTTAAAGATTTATCGATTTGTTTTTGTTTTTCGTAACTAACAAAAACGAATACACGCTCTTTAAATAAGTAAGTAAACGTAACAATAGTTTCTAACTTGTATTTATTTCAAGTCCAACAATAAGTTCGTAACTTTACTTTCAGAAAAAAAAGTCCATTATTTTTGAACGCAACATTAAAAACACGAACCGCTGTGTTTGCAAAGCTCGTTAATGTTTCTAAAGGTAACTTAATACGCTAAAATAAAGACAATTAAAATTAAATTGTTAGATATGTTTGCGTTGCTTTATTTATACAGATAGTTCTGAACGAGTAATATGTATAAAAATAACCGTTTATTTAGCATTTAGTTAGTTACAAAGTAGCTAGACTAAGATGTCCCATCGCAAGTGAACGCATCTTCTAAACACCGGATGAAAACAAACAAGAACAATAAAAAGTTTAGTTTTTTTTTAATTCTCCCCTCGTTTGTTACATTTGTATTTATTATTATCACATAAACATCGATGTAGTTTATAAATATATATTTGTTTAATCGAACTCATGTTCACAAGCAAAGGTGTAACTCAAGTCAATCCTCTTTCATTCTCCCTAAAAAGAAGTGTTTGAATTGAAGGACTCTGGAGGTTAAACGTGATCTTTTTCATTGACAAAAAGAGTTGAATAAAAAGGGGTTTATTGTCGTCCCTCGGGTTGGATGGCCGCGGGTTGGAATTCCACTCCCTATAAAAGAGATTTGAATTTGAATAGAAATGCAATTGCAAGTGAAAATACTGGAGTCTCGTCGTTTCTTATCTCCTGCCGAGTGATGTAAGAACCAGCAGCACCAGCTCAGCTCTTTGCAGACATGTGACCGTGTTTTATGAGCAGTAATGTGGACGCTAAAGTCCAGTGATAAAGGGCGAAGGAGAGACACTGATAGCAAAAAGTGATGAAGCATGTGGATGTGGTGACGATGACTCGCCGGGTTTGAGGATGTGAATCTGCCATCTTCAGCAAAAAAATAACCACCATCTTCGGGGTCGTCCAGTGACCTCACAAGATCTGTACGTGCCAGAGATTGTTATCGCTTTTTAATCCAGATACAGGTTTATGATGTGAGGACGCTGTCGTAAATATTATTTTTCACGTAGTTTGTTTTTTACAAGGCTTGGTATCTCTAGTGTTTGGTTTCAGGGTTAAAAAATAAATCCCCATTTTAACACCTTCGACTCT